>NC_091125.1:111424120-111674120 GCF_040183065.1 Periplaneta americana | reverse complement strand
TAAGAATAACAGAAATCGAAGTACTAGAAGGAAACCTATTCCAAAAATAAAAAGTATATGCTTTATTTAACGACTCTCGCAACTGCCGAGGTTATATCAGTGACACCGGTGTGCCGTAATTTTGTCCCGGAGGGATTCTTTTATATGCCAGTAAATCTACTGACATGAGCCTGTCGCATTTAAGCACAATTAAATGCCATCGACCTGGGCCGGGATCGAACCCGCAACCTCGACCATAGAAGACCAGCACTATACCGACTATCTACCCAGGCCGACGGAAACATATTCCAAAGACTCTTTTGATTTTATTAGTGTATACCAGATATCAGATACGGAATTTAAAATGTTTAATGTTTTTGTATTATCTTTTTTGTTTTGTGTTTCTGTCATTGTAAACGTTCTTATTTGAATGAATGTTATTAATATGTTTTTACGCTCTATGTATACATATATCTGGTGGTGTGGAAGAGAAGGCCTGATGATCGTAACACCACGAGAATAAATAAATTTATTATTATTATTATTATTATTATTATTATTATTATTATTATTATTATTATTATTATTATTATTATATCGAATTCAAGGCTTTGGGACGAGAAGCCTTAGATGACTGACAATGAGCTATAAAATTTTAAGTACCACTAAGAAAATTAAAAAAATATATATATAATTTTACAATCGTTAATATTTTTATTTAAGTTTCTCTACCATGTATTACTCGTATTTACAGTCTACTAATTAAAATGTAATTATAATTAATTAAATGGAGTACCGGTATAACAAAGCCTGACACAGTTGAAATTAATAATTATAAGAAGCAAAGTATCGATTTTGGGAAATATTAGACTTGTAGATGCAGTGCGTCTCTGCTAGGGATGCTGGAGGCAACGAGCTGCAGTTTATGTGTTGACAAGGACGTGAGAGACGTGAGATGTCCGGGATTACACAAATCCGCCGCCTCGTGCCGGTTTATGTGCCCAAGTCGTAAAGCTTCATTTTCCTTGTTATCCCTAGCACTGGTGCACATAACAGACAAGCGTAAGCTGAATGGACGTGGGCTAACCCTTATGGAAAGAGCGTCATCTCCGGCAGTAAGCGTGTCCTTCCTCGTGTAGCAAAGACATCAAATCCAGAATCTTGATTCTCTTATGCCCTGATTTCACAGAATTCTGATTCTGAAATAGAACTATAAACTTAAATCCTCCTTGGGCGCACCGTTAGCATATCTACTAAAGCATCGGCTTTTTACGCTGGGAAGTTTCTTTCGAATTTCGGCACCACTTATTAGATTATGTAGTGGAGAGAAACTGTGCTGGACAGAATTTTTAAGGCACACCAGTTTTATCTGCCACAATTGCACCAAATCTCCCAGCCACCGACATAGCTCGTTTGTATACTGATCGGAACTGCGCAATTATTATTTGTTCAATCGCACTCCTCAATTAAACTTGCAACATTAAAATCACAGTTCCCATTGATATTCGTTGTAGTAGTATTGTGTCCATTATTATTCATGATTAAATGCAATAATTTCCCTTATCCGCGGAATCTGTATCCGCGGTTTCAGTTATCCGCGGTTTCACTTATACGCGTTTAACCTTGGCGACATTTTTTAACTTTTTTTTATCGCCTAACCTCAATGGCATTATCCACACTGTTTGCTGTTCACTGTCGTGACACGTACTACTGTAGTAAGGTACCAACAGGTTAGTTATGGGGTTTACTATTATCCGCAATTTCGCATTTCCACGGTAAGTTTCGGAACGTATCCTGTCACATTTAAGTACGACAGAATAAACTATAAGAGGAGTTATTATTTCAGTACCGTACATTAGTAAGATATCTTGGGGCCCATGTTTGTTATCAAGCTGACATGTACACTTCACTTATCAGGAATCTTTGAAACATTTAGACATCATATCCAATAATAATTTCACAGAAATCAGAATTTGTATCGTCGGTGCACGACCTGGTGTACGATATTGAATACCTAGCTTACAACTAAACTGTACAATCGGGACTATCATTGGATAGCTTTCCGGATCCATTTTTCATGTTTAGTTTTAGTGTCCTCTTTCAATCGAGAGACATCGTACTGTATTTATTATCTATTTATCTATTTATGTCCATAACAGGGCAAAGCCCCAATTACAATAGACAGTACAGACATGTTTCTTAGAAATAAAAGTAAAAGAACAATATTGAGCTTATTATATGCATTGGTTCCATTTGTATAATGTTCATGTTTTATTTATGTAAGTTATTTATTTATTCATTTATTTATTTATTTATTTATTTATTAGTTTATTTGTTTATTTATTTGTTCATTTGTTCATTTATTTATTTATTTATTTATTTATTTATTTGAAATATAATAGTCTATACTTTATTTTTATTATTTTAATGAAGTTGCAATAGGTAAATGTTTCTTATAACTACAGAAGACAAATCTGTCGTAGTATTGCAGTTATCTTCTTCCATTTTCTCTTCAACCCAGGCCTCAGACGGTACCCTAATGTGTTCCGACCTCAGGTTTAAACATGGACCATTTTTTCCATTGTCGGACTAGAAAGCTTTCTCAGTTAAACTGTACATTATTGCCATGTCATTAATTATTGTTTCATCCATTACTCTACGTGTTTCTTGCATTCTTGTTTCTCATTTTAGAATCTTTTATTTTAGAGAAAAATTTAATATGGACTAGCGAATAATCGACGCAGTAGTGTATTAAATTCGAAACTGAAAATGTAAAGCAAAAGCGCTAGAAATGTGTACTGATACATGTTTTTCCTATCTTGTGTATATCACAGAGAGAACAAAAAACACATAGAACCGCAATCAAACATCCCCTGGGTTCGAACTATGTCCCTGTCTCTATACTCAACACGACACACCTCTGGGGTCGTGCGTTGCAACCAGACACTCGTGTGGGATTCGCTATCACGTGCCCTTGTCCCGCACCCAAGGGATTCCCCTGTCCGCCCTCGCGCACGCACACGGTTCTAGGACGGGGAGACACAGAAAGCCTAGAAAATCGTCCGCTAATTAAGAATTATGAGGGTCTTCTTCCTTTCCTTTTGCAGACAAACCTCTTGGGGGATGCCGGGACTACGCATGACGTCACAGATTTTCCCACGAACGATCCAACCACACACAAGTAGAAATCTTTTGTCTGTTCGAGATCAAGGGAAAAAGACGAAGTCACAATGGCATTATCGTGGGACGGAGATTAAGGGTTCAACCCCATCCCAAATGTTACAATATTGTAAATCTGAAGGCAGTTCTTCTCTCTCAGCGAGCTGGGACGTAATCCTGTATCAGCTATATTAATTTAGCAGTTAAGATTCAGGTAGTCTGTACCTCCATTGTTCAGAAATTAATCTGTAATAATTGAACATGGCTTCACGAAACATAGGGTTACTGTACGTTCAGTCCTAATAACGAAATTAAGTATTGTGAATCGTTTTTATAACTAACTAGACGAAATTTTAATTGAATAATTTTTAATACAAAAGCACTTCAAACGTGTCCGTACTTCACGTTACATAAATTATAAATAGCGTTATTTCTCGATGACGTGAAAATAGCCTACTGAAAAGTTTCCTCGTGAAAACTTAATAAGACCTTCGTTGAGTAGTCTAATAATATGGCTGCTAAATAAAAGTCTCTAAACTAACCTCTGTATCAGCAAATTTCTTCATCATAATGAAGCAGTTACACCGCTGTGGATCAGTCATCAACTCATCAACACAGAGTGCATATACAGCGACAAAGTGACGGTGACAGTTGAATAGAAGAGGTTATGTTTGCGCATCACTATTCCTAACCGTTTCAAACCATTGAGGCCTAATAGTTATCGCTTGATGATGATAACAATGATGATGATTTATGAGGTTGATAAATTTATTATTTCTCATAAAGGTTTTCCTACTTTTCAATACATTATTCAGTATTATCTCAAAATCATCTTAATAATTTGATACTTTAACGCAAAAGTAATATTGCTTATAAATATTACAAGAAATTAAAAAATGTGTATGTATGTATATTTGTATGTATGTATGTATGTATGTATTTTTATTTTATTGGGTTATTTTATGACGCTGTATCAACAACTAGGTTATTTAGCGTCTGAATGATATGAAGGTGATAATGCCGGTGAAATGAGTCCGGGGTCCAGCACCGAAAGTTACCCAGGATTTGCTCGTATTGGGTTGAGGGAAAACCCCGGAAGAAACCTCAACCAGGTAACTTGCCCCGACCGGGATTCGAACCCGGGCCACCTGGTTTCACGGCCAGACGCGCTGACCGTTACTCCACAGGTGTGGACTGTATGTATGTATGTATGTATGTATGTATGTATGTATGTATGTACCGTACGTATAGTCTATATGTATGTCATCTTCATGAAGATACGACTACGGACTTACAAAACTGATATGTTCTTAACTGTTGTTGTTTAGTCAATTGTCCGAAGACAGATTGAAACCTCATAACCATAAGTGACACCAATAACACATCACTCATGAGACAACTAAGCCTCTCCGTTGCATACACTAATTCAGACTTCGGATATATACAGTAGAAACAATTATTGTTCTTTTTCTGACACATATCGTCAAGTGAGATGTAATGCCAGAAATATATGTAGGCCTACATATCAGAGTGAATCTTAATCAGAGGTAATCCTCTTAATTAAGGAGTGTAGGCCTATTATTCCTTACATAACACCATCTAAAACAACCATCTATAGCTTGATGTTTTAAACGAAATCTGAAGCCGTCAACGATTATGAGAAGTTTCCTATTTCGACTCCACATTGCAGAAGATAACACTTCCGCGGTTGCGAAAACTCCAAACTGTTAGATAAAAGTGAATAACTGTTTAACTGGTGGGCGTGTGTTACGGCGTTATGATCAGGTGATATCTTATATATATATATATATATATATATATATATATATACATATATATATATATATATATATATATATATATATATATAAGGTATTGTACGAATTAAAAAATTAACAGGAGAACCTTTCCAAGTTACCGATGAATAACGTTATGTAACGTATTTGTATAAATGTATGTTTTGAATCTTATCAAATATTACAGTATATTCACGTATGTTCTCGGCACGCTTGTTTAGTGCCGACCTGATAGGCCTAACTGTAATTGACGTCACAGAGAACTGCGTAATAGTCTTCTTCAATGTAACAAAGCTTCTTTAACAAATTGTATCAACCATAAAAGCTAGCTAAATTCTAAATACAAATTTGAAAAACTCGTGTTTACTTAAGTACATATTTTAGTCGCAGCATAAATAGAACCAACTCTTGCACTTCGGGCGTAGTATGCGATTGAAACTTGGAAGTGAGCGAAATGTTAGCATGTTTTCAGTAATTCTGTAACAATGTATAAAATATTAATTATACAATAAAATAAGTTGCATTGATAGAAAGTTCTATATTTACTCTTTAATTGGTATATATTTTTTATTGCCTGACTCTTACAGGTTATTGGCATTTAACAATCTTACGCTCCAACATGGCTTACATTTTATGTCTAGCGCAGGTTTGTAGACAAAAGTTATTCGTCATTTAAAAAAATCCTTATATAAGTATATGTTATTCCGTTTAGTTTCAAATTGTTTCATACAGCTGCAAACAAGAATAGATATACGGGAAATATACAGCCTCAATTTTGATGAAATTACAAATTTCAGTAATTCAGCCTATAGAAAGTGGAAGTGAAAGAATCCTGCAGACTGAAAGGGACGATAGGGTACACCCTAGATCATATATACCCAGATTGCTCTACGTTATAGGCTTTGACGGTAACAACTTTTGTCAGGTTTACTATGCTGCCATCTAGTTGTTACATAAGGAGTCACGTCATAACTCCCATTTGAATTGCATTAGCGACTGTACTGCCATCTCGTGTTCGTTTACGGCTGACGGATGGCGATCCTGGAGATTGTTCTCTTCAAAGTGCAACAAAGGAATGAGCAATCTATATGTGATCTGGAGGTACACTTAAAGGAATAGAAAACCTATATTACGTTTCGTGATTAAATGCATGGTTAATTAGAAAATTAAGTTGGAATTTTCATCAATCTGGCAACATCGCCGCTAACACAGTTCTCTTTCTCCTTGTAATACAGATGTAAGAGGTGAACGAACTCAGGTCTGTCTCCATACGCGAACCTCCCTCTCTAACTACAATGTTGCAAGTTGGTTGCAACGTTCAGAGGCTTAAATTAGCAGTTTTTAAATTAAATTTATAAGAAAATTCTCAACGCTATTGAAATACTCCAAAGGGATAAATTATTATTTATTAGTTTTTCTATCGATATGGACAAAAATCACGATCCTACTCGCAATGGTTACCGAATAAAAGAGTGTTAAACATATGGGAACAAAAAAACATTTTTCTCTGAGAAAATTATGGACTTTCCACCAATATGGCATTACACTTTTTTGTTACATACAGCATGAGCTATTCGCTTTGAAAATCTGCAGGATTATTTCACTTCCATTCTGTATATCTAATTTTGAACAACTCGTAAAATAAAAGTAAACTGTAGTAAAGTTTATCTATATTCGTTTAAGGGGAGGCAGAGGTGAAATTTTCGAACAAAACGGAAGAAAAAATGAAAATTTGGTTTTTTCAATTTTTATTATCTTTATTTTGATATTCCGATATTAGTTTTTGATTTTGTGCCCTTAAAGTATGAAATTAAAACCAAAATAATTGTATTACTATATTATTCCCATAATGAACTAATACTTATCATTATTTATATACCTTCTCTGAACATATAAATAAAAAGAAATATTGAAAATTTCTTACAATAGGGTGCATGGAGCATTTTATATGAAACGATATAAAGTTTTATAAAATTATTAATATTTACAGAACTATTGTACTTAGAATGTTGAAACTTGGTATGTCCATTACTAATAACATACTTAGTATCCAAGATCAATTTCAATCAAATCGGATAAATTTTGTGGATTTTGAAATATTCACCTCTGCCTCCCCTTAAAGAGTACCTTTATTATAGAATTTCATGATAAACGCCTTAAATTTAAAAAAATAAACAACTTTGATTACCAGCATCTGTTTATACACAGACTATGGTTCTAACGTAGATCAAACAAGTTTCGTAGACATAATAGGGATAACACTGAATGCTGCGTACCATGTCGAGATTTACTGATCTATAATCAACCACACGATTCTTGATCACGCTATGTATCATTGATGTCATTAGCCTTGGAGCAAGTAAATTGAATGGTTAGCTCTCCAAATGTTGGTACAGATGACATGGGTCAATGTTGGTCTGTTGTCGAACAAGGATTTAGTGTACTTGGGAATACAATTAGTGCCGTATTATACAGGCCCCTATCATCTGTGTTTTGTTTTATTTATGAGTGAGCTTTTGTTGTTCCATTGTGACGTCAGAACACAATAAAGAACGACAACAGCACGGTGTGGTAGCTCAACGATCAGGCGCTGAATAATTTAGTTGTTTGTAGCAACGCGGTGTGTGAAGCGGTCATATCAGCGATTGTGAATTATGTACAGTTTGTCTGCTCCAAAACTTGACATACGGCAGTGACGGCCCTTCCTATCCCTGGGATAAATTTTGCAATCACTAGATCAAAGACCCCGTGATAAACGATTCCTATTGCATATCGTCAACGGGGCCGTGGGCAGAATTTGAATACTGAAAGTATGTACAAGCTTACGTTTGTAGAAAAGAACTTTAAAATAAAATAAATAGAAAAGAGTTAATAATAATTTATGCTACAAGAGTTTAAAGTAGAATTTTGTACATGAGGGGAATACTTAGCACCTGAGACACAATCCGAGAATAATTTCCAGGAGTGTATCAATATGTATTTTTGTTCTGGCAATAAAGTATTATTATTATTATTATTATTATTATTATTATGCCGCAGAAATGAAGGAAACAATAATAGGCCTAAACTCGAAACCCGCCATTGCGGAAAAGTTTTGGCGAACCCCTTGAAATATTTTGCGAACCCTCCGGGGGTTCGCGAACCACAGGTTGGGAAACGAGGATTTATAGCATAGTCTTTATTTATCTTAGTCCTAGATTTATATTATTGTAAGCTACAGTAATTATTGTAATGTTATTGTAGACTACGAGTATATTATATATCACTGTACCGGGAGTATACCCAATTGCAGTGCTAATAAATACATACATACATACATTATTATTATTATTATTATTATTATTATTATTATTATTATTATTATTATTAGGTGATCATTTTGTATGTGGACCGTAAACAGCGGCGTTGCGATCTCATGTTGTTAATCTGTGAGAAAGAGAAAGACATATTCTCTGAATAAGAGAGCGATCGTACTGAACAGGTGACGTCACACCGGCGCAGCTACCGCTCCACAAACAATGATCGGGTACTATTATTATTATTTACTGTCGACATCAGGCAAGAAAAGAATGTCCAATCAATTGCAGCTACAATTGAAAGATACAGAGTAAATATTGAGAAATGTCCAGCGTAGCAGACACTAAAATAACTAAGACTGCCTTTTAGTAGAGTCCTACTTGATAGTAAAATTGAAGGGTTCAGAGCCATAGTGGGCCAAGCGGCATTTATTAAAAACGGAGAAAGCTAGGATTAAAGTTAAGTGAATACCATAGTTTAATGAAGATTGACATATCATTTAGTTTGAATGTGTATACTTTATATTACTTGCTATATGTTTCCATTGAATTATGGTAATAACTTCATTTTAATCCTTGTTTTCTACGGTTTTAATAAATGGCGCTTGGCCCACTATGGTTCTGAACCCTTCAATTTGGGTCGACCCTTGAAGAGATGGGTGAACAATTTAGAGATGGAACAGACCGAAAGGTTAATTCTTTATATCGATTTTTATTATTATTATTATTATTATTATTATTATTATTATTATTATTTAGTATCGACATCAGAAAAAATTGAATGTCGACAAAATTTCAGGTTGGCCTTTAATTGAAAGATCCAGAAAATTATACTTTGTTTTGTATCTAGAGCATCCTGTGCAACACGAATGGTAATTATAACGTAGGCTACATTTTGTGCACAAATTTTCGAGAGGTGAATTAAATACTGGATTCTTAAACTGTTTTAAGAAGAAAAATTGAATCATGGAGCCCTTTGCCGTCCTTGTTTTTTGTACACTTCACTTGATATGTTACACGACGCCATGTTTTTAACAGAGTCTGTCAGGCGCCGAAGATTGCCCGAAGTCCCAAACCATACACTGCATCACAGAGTAAACATTTCTGTCATTACTCGTAGTGTCTGTCTCTGGTGACCAGCGATCAATCTCTGGATTACAACCTTGGGTCACGTAAGTCTGTTATGAGCTGTTCTTAAAGCTTCACCGCATAGGGCTGTCTGTAGCTCTTGGCGTCGTGAAACTTTTCGGTCTCAATCTTTTGCTTCCATATGCCGTTTATTTTAGAACTAACTTGTTAAAATCAGTCGCAATTTATGAGTTGTTTCATTAACTGATAGATTCACATCAAGAAAACTTATTTATATCCTGAGAACACTCTATAGAGATTATAATAGACAAAGAAGTTTTGAGGAAGTAGGCCTACTTTTCTCCGGGTACTTCGTTTTTCCTTGCATTTTTATTCCATTATAACTTTATCATGAATCATCGCTCATTAGTTACCTGATCGTCTCTGATCAACCTTTTTTACTGGTTCGAAAGCGATGTTAAATAAATTATTTATATCACTAATATCTTTAGAGACGCGAAAAAATCAATTGAGTAATTCGTTTGAAAGAGTTTTGAAAAGGAACAGATGATAGTAACATTATGTTCCAGACGACTGGAGTAGCCAAAAACAACGAGCCCAACAGAATAGGCGACTCGTCTAACTATCTGCCCTGATATGGAACCTTTTTAGTTCCGAATCGTTGGTAATGTCAAGTTCCATGTCACGGTGGAATATCCAAACTCCATTTCTGATCACATTCTCCGTGAAACCCAAGAACACATACTTACAAACTTACAAATGGCTTTTAAGGAACTCGCAAGTTCATTGCCGCCCTCACATAAGCCCGCCATCGGTCTATCCTGTGCAAGATTAATCCAGTCTCTATCATTATATTACACCTCCCTCAAATCCATTTTAATATTATCCTCCCATCTACGTCTAGGCCTCCCCAAAGGTCTTTTTCCTTCCGATCTTCCAACTAACACTCTATATACATTTCTGGGTTCGCCCATACGTGCTACATGCCCTGCCCATCTCAAAGGTCTGGATTTTATGTTCCTAATTATGTTAGGTGAAGAATACAATGCGTGCAGTTCTGCGTTGTGTAACTTTCTCCATTCTCCTGTAACTTCAATCCTCTTAGCCCCAAATATTTTCCTAAGAACCTTATTCTCAAACACCCTTAATCTCTGTTCCTTTCTCAAAGTGAGAGTCCAAGTTTCACAACCATAAGAACAACCGGTAATATAACTCTTTTATAAATTCTGACTTTCAGATTTTTTGACAGCAGACTAGATGACAAAAGCTTCTCAACCGAATAATAACAGGCATTTCTCATATTTATCTGCGTTTAATTTCCTCCCAAGTGTCATTTATATATGAAAATGTTATTACTCTTGTGGGAAAAGGCTATAATAGGTTATAGCAGATTATAGTAGTTAGGCCTATATGTCGTATTTAGTGCTACCCTATTTTATTTTGTCCTACTAATTTTGTTTCATTCATACTACTCTGAAATCCTGAAAAAAAAAGATCTGGATATAATTTTAACAACATTTTCTGTGAAGATTTTTAAACATGAAGAGTCCACTGCAAGAATAATGGATGTCATTTGGAATACATTTTGCAGGAGAAGCAATTGAAAGTTTGAAATGCTTAGCGCTCGAAGCTTAACTGTGATTTTCTGATCATTACTGGACAATGACTATCAGTGTTAATGCCATATAACTCTGTATGTACATTCTATATGTCTTAAGCTATGCATTGACAGCCTTGGTTCATTTTCGATAAGAAAGTGACATCCATCATTCTTGTAGTGGACTCTTCACATGTCTTCCGAATTTGGTAACATCATATTATAATTAGCTGAAGATAAATTCATAAAAATTCTGATCTCCTTAAAAAAAGAAATGTTTCCTTTTTATGAATATAAAATTTAAAAATGCGCTTTACTTACACTTCTTTCATTTTGTGAAGATATTGTATGAATGAGTGTCTCAGGCCAGAGTTGCCTAAGCCAATTACAGTCAAAAAAGTTATTGAAGTCTAAACAGACGTCATTTTTTTTTAAATTATATGCTCTCAATTAAAAATTATTTCTCCTTCAGTATAATCTAATATTTATCTAGTACATCTACTTTGGCACACATATAAATGATAATTTACAGTCATTTTATGCAGAAAATGAGGCTTAAAAATTTGTGGGTTAGGCATCTCTGGCACTGAGCCACTCAAGTGTAATGTAAAGTTACTTAAGACCCGGTACACAAAGTTTTCAATTAATAATCTTCAATTAATAAATCTTAGTGATTTCTGTTATGAACTTATGACTATTACTATATTACCGCAGATGATCTATTTTCGTACCTGAATATTTATGTAGTTTTAAAAAGGCGTTTAAGCAAATATTTGTCAATTTCCATTACATCCCACTCTTTTTCCATTATCGGCAAGTCACCATTTCTGAATAGATAGATTCTTTTGGTTTGAAAAGAAAAACGTGCTGACGACGAACAGAATATAGAATGCGGCTACGCTTAGAATATGCGATGATCGCAGTTTAAAAAGATCGTCTTAGTAAATATCCAGACAGCCAGGAGCATTTCCATAAAAGCATCCGGACTGAACTGTACACAACGAAAGTGAGAGCCGCTGCTGACACATTACTCATTTACAAGTTTGACGCTCGCCCAAGTGTTCTTAAATAAAAGAGCATCAGACCACTTACATAGACGCACGAAACAACAGCCGCACGCTTTGCGTACAAGAGGATAGTCGATGAGCAGCTCTCTGAATTACGGGTTGAAAGAGAGGGAAAGTCCATCGATCTTCTCTTAATTTTTTTAGCCTCTTGTTTATTTGTTGTACTCCATTTGTATTTCATATAGTGGAACACTTTCGAACATTATTATTATTATTATTATTATTATTATTATTATTATTATTATTATTATTATTTTATTGAACTTCTCACATTTACATTGACGTAATTATTTTAAATCACACTAAATTTTAGATTCATGTGAATGCACAAATCTGTATATAGGCCTAATTATTTAATAGGTCTAGTACCAGTTAGGAATAATAATATTAGCTTTGTATGTCCACCGCTTTGGAGTAGCGAGCAGTGTGTCTGGCTGTGAAGCTACCGGGTCCGGGATCGATTCCTGTTGCGTGGTTGAGGTTCATTTTCCGGGATTTTCCCATTAATAGAAAATGCTGGGTAACTCTCCGCGCCGGATTTTGGTTCATTTCACCATCATCACCACCTTCATCTTCATCTGTAGCGATAATATGTCATCCTCTCATACTGGGTTAACAGAATCTGACTTAATGTTTGCCCGAACCTCAAAACAGGATTCTTCACCATAATCGACAAAAAGTAGGTAGAGACGCAAACGACTAAAATACCTATATTATTATTATTATTATTATTATTATTATTATTATTATTATTATTATTATTATTATTGTTATCGTCATTTTTGTATTATCATTTACTGCATCAGTATCATCATTATCACCTTCTGCATCTTCGTCTTCATTGTAAGCAACTTCGCAATGATCATTAGAACTATATTCGTCATCATCACTGGTAAAACATTGCCCTATTTCGTCTTCAGGAATACACATATGAGTAGGTATGTATATTACACACTTACAGAATATGAAAAGAAAGTGTCACGATGATGAAATCGTTAATTATTCCTGAATAAGTACGGAACATAATTGAAGAGGTGGATTCCAAAGAGTCATTAGTCCATTTTTTAAGATCTTAACTTGCTTTATTCACGTTTTAATATATATCCTCTTCAAGCTTGTGTATAAAACTGTGTAAGTTTAATTAACAGGCTATCCTAAGTCTTGACTAGTGTCTGCAAAAGTTTTTTTTCAAACGGATCTAATGGCGTCAATTTTATTTTTTGTCATTTTTCTCATAACTTGTCATTTGCACTTAGGCCATTTTGGAATCCACCTCTTCAATTGCATTAGGAGAAAGATGAAAATCTTATAGACAAGGGAAACAGAACATGCGTACGCCACAGATGTAAGAAGGAGAAGAGGAAGACAGACATAACTTTTCTGTCCAGGTAATGTAGTGAATTTTGTAAAAGATAGAGAATTGATGGAGTAGGTTTTTTCGAATTTTTTTATCCTGGTCACGCCAATAAAGTATCGGTTATCAATTCATCATCACTCATTCACAGGTGAAAGCTGCTTCTCAGACAAACTCGAATTCAGCAAGAAAAATTAGACCACGTCTCTCCTTTCTACATTTTTCTTGGAAGGTTTCGCATACGGTTACTTGCTAACACATATCTCACGACAGATTTTGACAAGGAGTCAGGTGAAGGAAATGTAGTCTGTTCGGGTGAAAGTGTTAAATAGTATTCTGTGTTACTGAGAAATATTATTTGTATATAAACAACACGTTTATTTATATAATTTGTTATATTTATTTATTTGTGTACATTTGCCATCTCCAAATAACAACCCAGTGGAGTTACTTAGATAGAAGCATTGTATCCACTACATTTATTTATTTATATGTAGCAACTCTGTTGACATTACATTCCGCTCGCAATTACTGTAATAGACTATTTGTGTTACACGCAACGAATCCCATCAAGCGCAATTTGTTTAAAACTTCATTGTAATTCTTCTTGCTTTTAGTGCGATTGGAATATTGTACACTCATATAAAGAAATTATTTATTGACCTTTGATGAGTAGCTACAAGTTTGCACGGCACAACTTGGAATTTTCAACTTTCTCTTGAGCTATACTATCTTCAAACTTTTGAAACTGCTTTCAAGTTGCACCATCAGTTTAGTATTGGCCAAGACCTTAATCGTTGCCTACTTCGTTACGACAGGCCACTTGACACCTGTTCCAAATGAACGAATGAGGAAGGCTGAAACATAGGAAAAATAAACTAAAATATATACAAAATAATACTGATTTTCAAGGGTCTCGATCCGGGGCTGTGCAGTTACAGCAATTTCCGATTACCAGTTAAATCTAAATAGGAACTGGTATCGATATAATCGTACCAGTTTCGATTTCCATATAAATGTTTTTAAGAAAATTAATTTTAACACTTCCCTTCCCTTGGGAGCGAGCTTTCTTACATTTACAGAGTTGAGCCATATGTTGGGAATAATGCTTTGTACCTAAATTTGGCTATAATACTGTAAGGTGGCTGAGAAGGAACTGTCTACTGAAGGATACACTGGAAGGAATGGTGAACGGGATAGAAGAAGATATCAGATCATAGACGATATTAAGGTAACATGAGGAAACGAAGAGGAAGGCAGAAAATAGGAAAGATTGGAGAAAGCTGGGTTTACAATGAAAGACCTGCCCTTGAGCAGAACACTAAATGAATGAATACTGTAAGAACCCATTTTTTGGGATACCATTAGTCAAAAACAACAACTAGTTTTATAATTATATATGAGACCTTTGTGTAAAAAAAAATTGAAAGTTTTTGTTAAAGTTTTAGATTTCAGAAAAGCCTTCGATAATCTAGATATGCAAGCAATACCTGTTGGAAATCTTTGAATCCAGAAAAATTGCTGAATTACAAGTTACACCGAACTAAAGTATATAAAACAAGATGCACACCACCTAAATGCGAAACAAAAAGAAATTGAATTAAAACGTAATGAAGATATAAGAAATTGAACAGTGAACGTTATTGATTGATTCCGAGAGATAAGAGAATCTATACATTATTGGGGAAAATAGAGAACCGAACCTAATAGTAATTAAAGTAATAAATAAATTTGACTGGAAGAGATGTCAGATTTCAGTGATATGTATGTAGGTTTAAGTGTAGAGAGGGGCGGAAGATATACTGTACCTTTACATGAAAACACATTTACGCAAACGATTCTGCTGACAAGAAAATATTGCAAAAGTAAAGATTAATCTACATATGGAATGTACCGATTCAGCTATTTCAGGCTCATGGCTTACAGTATGTCGACATCTGGTCACCTATTTGAAATAATAAGTTATTATGTAAAATAAGACCTAAAAAATAAACATAAATACTGGACAAATAGAGCAAAAGGAAAGATTAATTTACACTTGTTTATTGTAGAGTTAAAATTTAAAAAAGTATTAAAAATATTTATGGTAGTAAATTTTAAAAAGGAGCAGTTAAATAAGGCTTAAAGTCTTAATGGTTATTACGATTGGTTTAAACATGCACTAAAACCAGACGTAAGTGCAAGTTTGATTGAGATTTGTGATAAATTAATTAGTTTAGGAAATTGTATATTTATTATGTATAACTACTTTTGTATATAGATCTTTTTGTTAAATTATTAAGTTTTGTACTTTTATGAACTAATATCAATAAATAATAAATCTATCACTATCACATGAAAATCACACAGACAGGTCTATTAAGCGTACGACCCCAAAAGATATGAATGAGATGAATAAATAACCCAACGCAAGACTTTTCATCTCCGAATATACTTCAAAGACGACACATATCTCTCTAACGGTCACCAGAGAGCACAGGCCGCCATCCAGTCAGATCCCGTTTCTCTTTCGACTCCGGAAATAACCACATCAATCCATCAGTAGGTTCCGTCCAACAAGCGTCCTATTCTGACTACGGGATACTGTCGTAAACGCTGTATAGAGAAGCAGTAACTGGTTGATCATCTCTGCTCAGCATCACTGAAACGCGTACACCTTATCCTGAAATCATATTTTTGATGATATGACATTATATGAGAGATGTGAGATGAAGGGAAGAGTAAAGCGAGATGAACAGTGCCAGTGGAATGAAATTTCTAATATCGAGGAAAACGGAAGAACCTCAAGAAAGATCCTTGGTCTCTGATCTGGTTCACCATGAGTATCACTCCAGTTAGCATGATATATCGTGACCGAGTTAATGGCATATTATGAGTTTTATTAGCTGTTACACTTTTAACTATTTGTAGGCCTTGACACGGGTTAATTTTGAGTGAGAAAGTTCTTTCTCTCTCCCACTGAGGCAGCCACTGCAAAGGAGTTAGATTATTGTTAAGTAAAGGTTTTACTAGTTTCTTTTAATGAAATACAGAATGTGAGATGTTCAATAACAGTAACTTCAGAGAGTAAATTCTTAAGGTAAACTTACTTACTTACAAATGGCTTTTAAGGAACCGCAGGTTCATTGCCGCCCTCACATAAGCCTCTTAAGGTAAAATGAACAGAAATTTTCTTTGATATTTTATTTATTTAGAGAGAAATCGGCTTTGTTTCTAGAAATAGTTTCAGTATTGCAGTAAATTCAGTAACACTTGCCAACGCATGGAATCATCCCTTCTCCGCACCAGTGAGAGCGTTTATGTAGTCAATATTAACATGGCATCTATTTCACATGGTGACTGTCTTTGTTAAGTAATCATTACGACTAGCGAAACATTTCATTTTTGCCTGGTTTTTAATAACTTATTTTGCATTTGCTCATTAAATAACTCACTAATTTTATTGCGAACCTTTCATGTGTGAATAGTTATCAATATCAAAATAACAAGGAAAAGTTGTAAAGAAGTAACATGATTGTGTACCGGTCAGGGGCGGCCCGTCCTTATGTGCTACAGTGCTACAGCACAATGATAATTTTGGCTCAAATAATGTATTTGTAATACTACCATAATATTTGATCTGTCATTTGACAATTTCCCATAGTTATGTTCATGACGCGTTATAAAGTGTTTAGTCTTCGCTCTCCGCTCTTTGGTGCCTCAGGGGGTTCGTTGTGCTACTCAAAGCTCCACATGAAAAATGTAGACAGTTATGCGCATGTGCGAAGCTGAAATCACTGCTCTGATTGGCTATTTTTACGCGGGAAAGTGCTGTAGTCAGCTTCAGCACAACACAGCTTGGAGATTGCAAAAGTAAAGCGTAACGAAAGAAAGCTTGTTTGTGGAAGAATTCGGAACTATGTACAATGTATTTGGTAATTCAAGTGTCCGACTGCTGCTGCCATCTACCAGTTAAAGTTGCTGTCAACAGCTATACTATACTGAACAAAAGAGTGTTCCAGATACAAGTTGGATTTCTATACGGAAGACCTGACTTCCGAACAACAATTTACAGGATCCATTGTGTGAAGTATCGAAGTTGTTAAATATTTTTGTTACAACACCAATGACTACTGCTGAGCCAGAAAAATATTTTTTTGCTTGAAACGCATAAAAACGTTTTTAAGGAACACTATGTCCCAGGATCGTCTCTCTCCTCTTGCAATACTTCAATAGAAAAGTGTATGATGTCCAAGATGGAGGGGTTTAACACCAAATGACAAGTTCTGCAGTACGAAAGAACGTCGTATGGACTTCATATTTCATCACTAGGCGAGACTCCAAATTAAGATAAATACATAAGTGTAGGCCGATATAGAGATTATAGCACACTCATAATTTTGACCGCCAGCCGCTACTGGTACCGGTATCTAGTTCAGAAGAAAGTCTTCAAATTTAAGAAAAATCCAAGTTAATGTCAAAATGATTTCTCTAACGTTACCTTCATGCTACATTGAATTAAGCAAACAAACACGTTACTTTTTTTAGTGGAACAGAAGCAAAATTTCAGCCAAATGTGGAGCTACTATCAGATTTATGAAGAATTAATAGGGCCCACATATCTTAATAATTTCTCAGTTTATTGATAGGATGCATCAGGTTACAAAAGCGATCCGGAATTTTCGTCACCGATTGCTACAGGAGGAGACTGCAAGAATACATAAGGACATTGAGAAATTAGAAACAGGTCAGTCTCTACCCAGAAAAGAAGAAGAAATACACGTCCTTAGATAACAGAATTTGCACCAATCATCAATAGGTATGAAGCCTGTAGAACAGAAGTTAACATTCTTGGTTACCTGCGTGCCATAGGTCACTACTTCAGTGGAAATTTTGATTGAAACTCCATAAAAACTCGATGAATGTATGCAGCTTCAAAATCCATGATAATATAGAGCATTAAAATAATTATACAGTGATAGTTTTGGACTCATAATAAAAACAGCCTAAATGTAATTTTCTTCCTATAATAATGACAAAATGTATATGATGACGAAATTTCTTCAGTGACAAAATCTCCTCAATGACAAAAAACATGATGACAAAATATATTTTATGACGATAAATAGGTGACAAACTACAACGATGACAAAATTTCCGGTTACGAAATACCCTAGACCCGTTACAAAATATACCCAACCATATTAATGTAAACTAAGTTTCAATAACCAGTCACAACAAAGGATACCTACATTTAGTAGCCTAATTCAGTTCACGCAAAGGGCAGCAAGAAGAATAGATTTTGGGTTCAGTTGTTCAAAGTACATTCTTAATAGTTATAGCGAGCTCGTTAAATCATAAAATAACGTCGCATTAAGTTCAAAATTTGTACCACTTTTCCATTGCTATTGTTTACAGAGTTCCCAGTTAGTAATTACTATGCCTATTTATTAAATTCTTCAGATTAATGGTTTCATTAAAGGTTATTTTATCAAATACTGTCACTTGTTACAAACTTCAATTAAATGAAGAAATAGATACAACAAACTCAGGGTAATTCTAAAAGAAAAAAAAGATAAAATCTGTTTTGTTAGAAACTGTTATCTCCCGAAGTAACTAAACACAATGACATCACCGCCCTTGCAGTATGTTATGGAAACACTGGGTGAATGACGTAGGCCTAAGTCAAGTACCCGCCATTGGTTAAAAAATATTAAACACTATTTGCTGCACGTTACGCTCTTCAAAACGCTCTACAATCTACGTTCCGGGGTACTCAGGCAGTGCGATGAAACATTCGTCTATATTTCGGTAGCAGCGTTGCCAAACATATTTTACTTAAAGTTAATTAAAGTGTTAGTATATTCTAAAATCGTAAACGTGACAGAAACATTATGCAAAATATTTATTGGAGCTGAAAACTCTAATCTAAAAACATTTATAAAATATGTATTTCTAAATGTGTTTAAAAGGTAATGAAATAAAAATTATCATGTACAGTAATTATCCCGGGAAATTCAAGTTCAAAGATACAAAATGATAAGAGGATTTTCCCAGTCACACTATGCTAACGATTACTCCCTTAAAAGAACTAGTCCTACTATTGAATACCTTCCAGCCTGCATACTTGGAAAGCCTAGGCAAACACAACACGTACATTATATTCTTTCTTCAGCGTATATTATTTCAAATCGACCTAAAAGCAGCAGGAATTAGGATGGAGTTTTAAACAAATTGCTCTTGATTGTGTTGGCTTGTTGCGTGTAACGCAAATAGTCTATTTCAGTAATGGCAGACAGGACGTAACATCATGTTCACTGCAATATCCATACCTAATTCTTACACTTCGTCGCTATTTGATGGATCACTTGGGTCAGGTGCTATCCTTTCATATCATGCGCGATATTACAGTCACCTCCCAACGAAAAATCGTCATCATCTGCCTGTTCCATGCCTTGTGGCATGTTTCTTATTAAGACAGAGATATGTTGCAAATCTATGGCTTAAAAGAGTGAAGTTAGTAAAATTTTGTTTTACTGCTGAATGTATTTACGGGGACATAGAGATAAGTTTCCAGGTATTCTTCACTACAATTTGTTTTTGTTTCGCGCTTAGGTGGGGTGCATCTTGTTTTATATATTTTAGTTTGATGTAACTTGTAATTCAGCAATTTTTCTGGATTCAAAGATTTCCAACAGATATTGTTTGCATATCTAGATTATCGAAGGCTTTCCTGAAATCTAAAACTTTAACAAAACAAAAACTTTCAATTTTTTTTTACACAAAGGTCTCACATATAATTATAAAACTAGTTGTTGTTTCTGACTAATGGTACCCCAAAAAATGGGTTCTTACAGTATTCATTCATTTAGTGTTCTGCTCAAGGGCAGGTCACTGAAGATATTTCGATATAAATATTTTTAAGAAAATTAATTTTAACACTTCCCTTCCCTTGGGAGCGTTCTTACATTTGCAGAGTTGAGCCATATGTTGGGAATAATGCTTTGTACCTAAATTTGGCTATAATACTGTAAGCTGGGTCACATGAGGAAACGAAGATGAAGGCAGAAAATAGGAAAGATTGGAGAAAGCTCGGTTTACAATGAAAGACTCCTCTTAATACGAGTATCTTCCAATAGGTTAGTTCTATGTTTTAACATTTTCTCTCCTAATTTTGAAATATCTTCAGTGGAACGATGCGTCCAAGAACGTGACTACTGGTCCAAGAATTCGGAGCTCATCTCAGTCTCAAGATGAGATTCTTTTTATATAATATATTCTTCCTCCATTTCCCGCGTGTGTTTCATTGTCTTTGTCAGATCTCGCCTCAGATTTTTTCCGTATATTGTTTCTTTATTCCTCTTCTACCCTTCTTAACCGTTCTCCTTCTCTGTCTTCTCCTCTGATTGATATTCCTCCATTTTCTTACCTCTTCTCGTTATCCTCATTCAGGCCTACCTTTTATTCCTTCGCCTGCTTATTTACCTCTTTCCTCTCTCATTACTACTATTCCTTTTCTTATTTATTTATTTACAGTCACAGTTCGTGCTTCCATTCTAAGTCAATTGTCTTGAATTTATTCTTATTTTTTCTCCTTACCTAACTTCTCTTTCCCTTTTATTTCTGTCTTTCTTCTCTTACTTTTTCCTCTTCTTAAGAATTTACGCGTTCTCCTTCTTATTTATACCTTTCACGTGCCTACTTCTTTTTTCTTTTCCTAAGCCTTTCTCTCCTTCCATTTACTCATCCTGTTTACATCGTTCTTTTCCTTAACTTCTCTTTTTTCACTTCTTACGCATTTCTCTCACTTTTTATTTCTTCGCCTTGCTTATAGTCTATCTTTCTTCTGTCTCTTTTTTGCCTCTTTCTCAGCTTTCTTTTTACTTATACTCCTCTTTATATCTTTCTTCTCCTGTTAATCCACCTCTTTTTCTCTTATTAGCATTTTCTTTACTACTCTTCTAATTTTTTGTCGTTTACATTTACTTCCTATTTCTTCTTCTTCACCGTATCTAACTCTTCCTTCTCCTCTCACTCCTCTCGCTCGCATTTCTTCTTTCTTTTGCTCCTTATATACCTAGTTCTTCTCTCCTCGTCACTTTTTCTTAAGATCTTCCTTACGCCTTCATCATCTTCTCTTTACCTACTTTTTCCATCTTTTTTCCCTTATCTATGTCCTCTATTTTCTCCTTCTCTTTATTTGCGTCCTCCATCTTCTCTCTTTTATTTACGTTCTTCATCTTCTCCCCCTTATCTACGCCCTCCACTTTTAACACTTATATAATCACTGAAAACTTTACAACTTTTGCATGATGGGCATGAGATTGTTCGGACAATGAAGAATATCACTTCGAAACTAGTCAGCCAGATAATTTTCTAATGTTAACACAGTAAAGAAGTTATAATGAACGAGTTACATCAGCTGCTTGTCTATGCGGATGACGTGAATATGTTAGGAGAAAATCCACAAACGATTAGGGAAAACACGGGAATTTTACTGGAAGCAAGTAAAGAAATAGGTTTGGAAGTAAATCCCGAAAAGACAAAGTATATGATTATGTCTCGTGACGAGAATATTGTACGAAATGGAAATATAAAAATTGGAAATTTATCTTTTGAAGAGGTGGAGAAGTTCAAATATCTTGGAGCAACAGTAACAAATATAAATGATACTCGGGAGAATAAATATGGGAAATGCTTGTTATTATTCGGTTGAGAAGCTTTTATCATCCAGTCTGCTGTCAAAAAATCTGAAAGTTAGAATTTATAAAGAGTTATATTACCGGTTGTTCTATATGGTTGTGAAACTTGGACTCTCACTTTGAGAGAGGAACATAGGTTCAGGGTGTTTGAGAATAAGGTGCTTAGGAAAATATTTGGGGCTAAGAGGGATGAAGTTACAGGAGAATGGAGAAAGTTACACAACACAGAACTGTACGCATTGTATTCTTCACCTGACATAATTAAGAACATTAAATCCAGACGTTTGAGATGGGCAGGGCATGTGGCACGTATGGGCAAATCCAGAAATGCATATAGAGTGTTAGTTGGGAGGCCGGAGGGAAAAAGACCTTTAGGGATGCCGAGACGTAGATGGGAGGATAATATAAAAATTGATTTGAGGGAGGTGGGATATGATGATAGAGAATGGATTAATCTTGCTCAGGATAGGGACCGATGACGGGCTTATGTGAGGGCGGCAATGAACCTCCGGGTTCCTTAAAGGCAGTAAGTAAGTATAGAAGTTATAAAATAATCAGTGATTTCCTTGCTTTTGAGTAAACCGCATTATTTATTTATTTATTTATTTATTTATTTATTTATTTATTTATTTATTTATTTATTTATTTATTTATTTATTTATTTATTTATTTAGTCATTCATTCATTTCATTTATGAGATAAATTTCTTTCAACATATTCGGCCCTGATGTCCCTTCACATTTCATTCATTCATTCATTCATTCATTCATTCATGTCGCAATGGTAGCGTTGAAGGAACTGTCGTGAAACAAGCTTGACAAAGAAAAATAAAATTATATGAAAGTCGCTCTTTTCATTAAAAACTAATATTGTCACTGAACCTACTGGGAATAGAATCTTGATCCCATTGATTGCGGAGATAGCGGCAGTTGGGATCATTAAAAACAAGACAGGTAAGTTCTGAAATGCAGAGGAAATCAATCTCACGCCCATCATGAAGGAGAGAAGTTCGTATCAGACTTAGCCTAATTGAATTAAAATTGCTATGCTAATAATTTAAATATCCACCCAATTGGATAATGTGGGGCCAGCAGTCCCCGATGAAAGCTCGAGCGAGGGTGGCAACCCTATTGATGATACCGGCATTTACCACGCTTTGTCCGTGAAGCCAGAATGTTTTAAGATGTGAAAGCCAGGCGCTGACTCGACCAAATGGTACGATTTTCTGTTCTGTACTCATACAATTGAGCTAAATGGAAGCTGTGATCCTTTAACACCCCTTCTCAATGGCCCTGTATAGGGTGGTGCGACCATGAATAACTGATGAGTGTAACACGCCGGTAAACACGGGACCGTGCGGTATATCCCAGATAATTCCCCTCTCACATGAGTGAGAGTGAATTGATTAATATCAGTTCGTTGCTGAAACTGTCGCGAGGATTATGGAGAACTTGGAATTATCACACAGAGCTGGAACACATTTCAATCTGACATCGCATAACTGTCAACAGTTTTCAACTGGTCGGCACCGCTGGTGACGCAGCTTTCCCTGTTTTTGGATTCCGCGTTTGTGTCACAGAAATATTCATACAACATTATCATCATCGTCATTGTCACAATAATTGTCATAAACATAACCAACATCACCAATCAACATGCCTTATTCCTTCAGATCCGTTCAACTTCCAGATATTTGGAGAACATCTGTACCGTGTGAATAAAAAGACTGCCCTCGTTGAAATTATCAAGTCCTAACGCGCGGTTCACATGAGCTACAGCAAGTTGCAAGCCAGATGGCGATAATTCAACTGTTGCTTAGTTTCATACTGCAGTATTTCATCACCGCTGCAAGGCAATATACGTATTTCTACGTGATAGAGCTTGAAGCTGTCAAATGATAAAGAAGAATTAGACTATGTTAAGTTTCAAATCACGCAGCTCTCTTTTATTTAAATTTGGCTTGAATAAAGCTCTCCTGAGTAGTACTTGCTTTTTGTATGTAGGAAATATTTTATATAGGGTGCGGCAGTGGGATATGACAGTTTTTATAGCCCTGTTGTGGGACACTCAGGACGAATTAAAAGAAAACATATTGGAAGTAATCTAGTACAATGCAATTTATTAATGTCTGATTACTTTTTAAAAACTACATTTCGTAAGTAACCTCCACGGCAACGAATACATTTCTGCAATCTGCTATGAAAGTTCTGCATAACTCGCCCCAACAAAACAGGTTCGGTACTTATGTTTTGTTTCAGCTGGATGATGGTGCGAGACTTGTTGTGATACACCCTACTTTTGAGATAACCCATAGGAAGTAATCAGCTGCAGTCAGGTCAGGAGATCTTGGCGGCCAGACAATGTCTACAAATCGCGAAATTATTCGTCCTGGAAACATTTTTCGCAGATAGTTCATTGAACCATGAGCAATGTGCGTTGATTACTTTCTATGGGATTATCTCAAAAGTAGGGTGTATCGCAACACACCTTGAACCATCATCCAGCTGAAACAAAACCTAAGGAACGAAATCAGTGGACCAAATGAAAATCGAATTGAGCTAAATCCGAGCTGTACGTAGGACGGTCCATAATGTTCCAGTAAAAGGACTGCAGAAGTTCCTGTGTTCGGTCATACTGTCGGAACGCATTAAGAAAGAAATTAATTTCCCCTAGCGTGAAAGGAATTACGTATTACTTAGGGAACCCTACTTAATAATCAACTCTCGTACTTAACCAATGAATTGACTGAAATTCTTAGAGAAAAATGAACTGTAACCAAAATAAGTTTATAACCCCGATTTCTTTCGAATGAAAGCAAATAGACTGAAGTATTCCTACAATCCTTTATGCCGGTTAGGTATGTCACACTTGTGATAGGAAAATTGGTTATGTAGGTTTCCTGTCATTAACATCCTAAAATTGCTCTCTCACTTTCGCATCAACATAATCATTGTCTTTAAAGTACTTACGAATAGTCATATGCAGTTGAAAAATAATATTAAATAAAGAATTACCAATTACTAATAGAGGTATCAAAACATTTAATTAATATTCCTTTTTCAGAAGTACTGCATTACATTACATTACATCATAGAAAATATATTTTTAATATATATATATATATATATATATATATATATATATATATATATATGGGTTATGCGTTACAATAATATAACTAATGTTAAACGTTACATCGTATATTTTCGATTACTCGGAAACTCACTGAATATATTAAAGGTATATTACTTTACAATCGTCGAAAGCTGTTCAGAAAAAAACTTCATTAATGAATTTTACACGGAATGAAATTTTATCGAAATCATAGAGCTTCTTTTAATGTATTACTATCTTTGTGTTTGAAAACATGGAGTTATAATTCTGAATGAAGAATTCATCGATTACCTAGCAAAATGTCAAATTATTCTCTCTCAAGTTAAACTGAAAGTCAACAACTGAAACAATACATATGTAACAATTAAATTAGCAAGGTATTGAAACTGTGCATTGCATGGAAATTGTTGCGCTTTTCAATTTTCGATAATAATTTATACTGACAGGAGTAATTCAATCTGTTGTATTCAGTCTTGCTACCGTTTCAGAATTTAATTTTACTCGAATCACTTTACTCGAATCACGTTTGGGAAGATTTTGTTTTTCATTGTCTTGTATTTTAAATCACATTTACGAGAATAATCTAGCATAAAAAGGAAATAAGAATTTACACAGAAAACTAAAAAAAAAAAGTGTTCAGGAAGCCTACGTGAATATTTTTGATTCAGGGAATAACGGCTTGTTCTCCATGGTGTATTGCAGTAAAAGTATTTATACCTCTATTAAACTCGGTGGCGTTCTATGGGGAAGGTGCATCTTACCATAGTTTTTAGAAGATACTTTATCAGCACGTTCGGGGATGTTCCATAGATAGTACATAAGGAATTTTTATTTCAGGACGACGGGACTGTAGCGCATCACAAAGATTTTTCTAAACGCAACACATCCTGATGGTTGGATTGGTAGAGGAGGTCTTACACCCCGGTCGACAAGTTCGCCAGACTTTACACCTACGCCTAAGAATTTGTAGAAGATGTCAAAATTCGTACACACCTTATTCTATTCTATACAAAAAAAGAGTTAATGACGAGAATTTTTGTTCCATTTGACACACTCGCAATACACCTGTTTTCTTTTCTTTTTTTTTTTTTAATGATTGTGATCTGAAGTTAACGATCGGGAATTTTGAACATCTTTCATGGACATTTGGTTTACCCGAATACTTAAATTATATATTCATTGATTAAAGATTTATTAGGCAATAAATTTTCAGTGCTTTCATTTCGTACATGAAAATATAATATGACAACTGATGCTGTAGGGCGGTAATTGCGACATACATATGCGATGATCCCAGTGGAACTTGACTACTATACCTGTGGAATATATATTTTTACTGGCCTACAGCATAAAATCCACAAGTCAGTGGGTATAGGTTACGTTCACTGTCACAATACACGTATAGGTTCAATGAGTCATTTTTTAATCCGTGCTATTTTGATTCATCATCCTGTATTTATGCTATTCCTGATTGAGATGTGTTTATCCCCATCGAATTACGATTATTAGTGATTGTAATAGTAATTATTTTATATAAGACTTTCATATTCTGTATTTTTACGCAAATTGCATAGACGTGATCAAATTATTAGGGTAAGCATGACATTTTTTCTTCAATTTCAATTAAACAATTGTGTAAACAGTTAAGTAGTTTACCGCGAAGCGGCGAAAACGTTAACACGGATAGCTATGCATGTTGGCATCAAGACCATAGGTAGCGCTGTTTTTCCTCATGTGTCGTGCTATTGTGTAACCAGAAAGGATAGTAGGTATCAAGTTAAAATATTCCATTCTGTTCCACAAAAAAGCGTTCTTATACGAATAATATTGTTAACATAGCTCATTAAGTCCAAATACGATTTCAATAAAGATTATTTTACTACAAAGCCTATATGACTTTCACATTTTAAATTTTTGTTACCTTGTTAACATGTTTCGGCCTGCTTTCGGCCATCATCAGAACTGGTTGTTACTGGTCTTGGCGCCTTTTGTTTTGTTTCGTGTGGGAGTGTGTTTGTGTAGTGTAATGTGGAGTCAAAGAGTGTGTGTGTTCTGAAATTGAGTTGTGTGTTGAGAATTTCATTTGGATGTGTTTTTGTGTGTTTGTATATTTCGTATTGTTCTAGTGTGTTTAGTTTCTGGCTTCCAGGAAGGAGAAATATGAAAATGAATCCGAAAATAGGAAAGCTCCAGTAGCATTGTTATTGTCTCACAATGTTTAAATGATCATACACATTAATTCAGCTGACTATAATCTACAGTCATATATCATTTTTATAATGTTATATTAATTTTTTCCTAAAATATAAAATGTTTCTTCAGGAGCGGTCACAAGAGAAAGAAAAACTTATTGGTCAACCACCTTTCACTGAACAAAAGCTTCTGCAGTCAACTGCTTCTATTGAAAAGGCGGGTAGTCAATAGAATTGAAAAGAAGACATCTCCTGGCATCTGTTAGATATTTCAAAAACTCAAAAGTCAGAGACCACAAATTCATTGCAATCAATTGAAATTTTATCACGGAATTAGGCACCTTTACCCTACATGTATAAATCATAAAAATTGTCAAATGGATTGAGCGAGTTTTGGGATCACACTCTCCAATTTTATCGTGCGAGGCCTCTTTCTTTGTACCCTTTCCTGAAGTGATTGTGTTAAATCTGGGGATCTTGGTGGTCAGAGAGGTACTAGTATTATCGAAGTATGACAATGTAGTTATTATGGTTCTGTAGCCAAGGTTAATTGGATAATTGAGTCTCAATTTTAATTAATTCCATTGATAATTTTGTCTGCATTTGTACATGCGGATCCAATTTCTAGGGAGATTAATTAAATTTTATTTGAAATCTATCAATGGCTTCGTGCAAGATGCCAATATAATAGTAGCAAGTGCTTGGTATTATATAAAGAAATATATACATTACGCATACGACATCTGTTCCTTCTAGATCCGACGAACTAGTTGGTATTCGTACTTGCTGAGTTGCATTTGCATAGTGCGATCATTTCGCCCCCGGATGTTGCTAGGGACTGCGGTGCTATAATGTTATTTATTGCTTATTGTTGTCAAGGTAAATGGAGCTCACGCTTATTGCAGTCGATATATCCTAATGCAGAGCACAATACGAGAAGTGTATTATAATAAAATTGTCGTCATCCACCACGATGCAAACAGAACATCTGCCTCCTAACTACGAGGGGTGGGTGTATTTCCCTCATGGCCATTGTTGATACTAAATTTCAGGAAACCGTACACCGGTATTGCCCTTCTCTGAGGACTAAGTGCTAGCATTTCTAGCTACAAATTCAGCAGTCCGGGTTCAATTACCGGGAGGGAAGTGTCCCTACTCTGAGGACTGGGCCTGTCCATTGTTTTTTATTTATCTACGATGTCTTAAGTGGTGGCCTTATGCTGTCCTGACCGCATGAACAGTTAGGCGCGCTAAAAGATGGTGCATGATCTTCAGAATTGGCCAAAAGGTATAAACCAGGCCTACACAAACAGCGCTCAACGAGCGCGCGCGCTCCTTCGGAGCGGGAGAGCGGTGTTTACCGCTCGCCGAAACGGAGAGGAAGTTACGTCAGTATGACATAGACTTGCTATGGGTACAGGAGAGAGAAACGACCACTCAGTTATCTAGTGGAGTGCAGTGTGTAGGTCTATTCTCAGTAACTGTTTCACGTTGCTTATCTACTGCTACAGTACAATATGGAGGAATCTAAAAGACGGAACGTAACATTTAATATTTAGCGATTTACAGCTCGAACTTATTGATCTTCAATGTGACCTAAGGCCTAAAGATCGTTTGAATAATACTACTAGCCTGATTGATTTTTACAAGACTAAACATTAGCAATAATATCCACGACTACACAGGCTGACTGTGAAAATGATTGCTATGTTTGGCTCAACATTTATATTTGTGACAAACTGTTTTCTATAATCAACTTTAATAAAGGCAGACATCGAACATCTATACCTGATATTTCTTTATGATCAGTAGGCTACTGTTCCTTTCAGCTGCCAACAGCATAAAACCTCGTTTTGATGTACTGATAAATAAAAATATAACAAAATGATATTGTACATTTAAGTAGCTATAGAATTTCTATTACTTCTGTAAAATAAATATTTCTTTATTAATTAATAATAGTCCAAGATAGTTTTGCAAACACTGAACGGGAATTCATTTCATAAGCACTCGTAATAGTATTTCCTTTTGTGTTTATTTTGTATGAGATTCACCCCTTCTCCCAGTCCACCCTTATACAAAGCGCAGCTAATATCTGCATTCCGCTCAGGAGCTGTGAGCCGGCTCGGAGAGCGCAAACCTTGTGCAAGTCTGGTATAAACCATAAAAATGTATGATGGTGGTGATGGTGACGATAATAATAATTATAAATTAGTGGTTACAGTAATGGCCATGGTTATAGTGTGGCTCAAGCTTAATCGCGCTGGTCTTCAATACAGGAGGACCGGGTTCGATCTCTGGGCAGGACGTGATTGAATTTGTGGTGGATAAAATAGACGTTGCGAAGAGTTTTTTTTTTCTGGGTACTCCCATCTCCTTCTATCATTCCACCAACATTCTCCCCTTCCTCTCATTTCATCCAACATCTGCAATAATTAAAAATAAACTGGGGTGAAATCATTGGAGCAGTATGAGTTTCCGATGTTGATATCAGAAGAGCTTGCACATACTGTACTGCTTGAATGTGGGGCCTTAGAAAGGAAGAGACTCCAACTCTTTGGAACTGTGTCACCGGACATTACGAATGACTCTACCATAGGAGTGAAGGTTCTGTAACTTATCAAGAATACAGATCTAGAACTCATATGATGGGTTAAGGGGTTAGTACAAAAAGCCGAGGAGATCTACATGCGAGAGTCTAGGAATTCTCAAAAATGTCCTTTTCTTACTAGGATAAAGGTTGGTAATACTGTGATACGAGTAATATTGTGATAGTTCTTTTTGAGAATTTATTACAATTTTCCTGAGCAAGAGAAGGACCAGTTTTGTGCAGAAACTTGTCCACGAACATTCCCTTAATACGTTGACGCAAAAAGCCGATCTTCCTCTCGCTCAGTTAAATTGTAATAAATTCTGAAAAAGAACTATCACAATATTTCTCATATCACGATATTATCAACCTTTACCCTACTGCTGCTACTAGTATTACTGCTACCACTAGGAAGAGCTTGGGGCTTATCAGGAACTCGTCAGAGGATGGGACGTGGTTCTGTCAGGACTGATGTAGGATGGTCCACCTGACATCATCGAATTCACAAATGCCACCCAGGTCACATGTCGTACTAGGCAATCATCGCATAGGCCTATATAGAGCGCACAATGGGCCAATATAAACCTAAGCGCAAGGATCCGTCTCGGATCCGGTTCTCGAAAAGCCAAGTCAAGGCGGTAGTAGACCTACTGTAATAGTGAAGCTGATTGTGATGCTAATAATGACGATGATAATGAAGATCATGATAAAAATTATGGTTATGCTTAACGATTGTTATACCGGTGATGATAAGACGGCTGATAATGATAGCGATAATAGCGATGATGATAATGGTAGTAATAGTAATACTGGTTATTTATTTATTTATTTATTTATTTATTTATTTATTTATTTATTTATTTATTTTACGGTATACAGAACCATGCATGAAAAATGGCCAAGTTATGATTTTCAGATAAAAAAAAAATTGAAATTGTGGTTATGCCAACTCTGGCACGGGATAAGGTTGGTTCACAATAAACCGGGAAAGGAAACGACAATGAGAACGCGAAAGGAAATATTGTTAAAATAAATGTATTTAAATGTGAGCATTCACAATTAACTATTGAAAATGTTTACATTTAAATGCATTTATTTTAACATTATTTACGTTCTCGTTTCCGTTCCCGGTTTATTGTAAACCAGTCTTTAATCGAGTAGCATGGAGTCAGAAGTGCCTAACCCTCAGTTTGAAAGTCACTGTTGTTTTACCTCTAGAAATTCGGTCAAGAATTATTTATAAATTGCTAACTCTTTGTTAAATTTTCAAGGTATTAGGTTCCGTACAAATTATATTTGAAATTTATTTATTGAGTTTTCATAAAAAAAATACGGACTTCTACAAATTTCGAAAATAAATACAGACGGCAGGACAGACTTTTAAAATACGAACGTCCTGCTAAATACTGACATCTAGTAACCCTACACAACAAGCATTCAGCCTTTTCTCGTGCTGTGACTAAAATTGTTTTCTAGGCTCGGCCAAGGTCATCAGCAGGTGTATGCGTTTGAGCGGGGTATGGATGAAATTGAAGAGTGTGATCCCAAAACGCGTTCAGTCAATTTTTATGAAAGGACTGGGTTAGTTTTTTTGTCCATAGGTCTACGGATTGAACGAGTTTTCAAGTGACATGCAAAATGACACAAACTTTTAGACAAGGATTGGCGTTATTTTGGAAGAAAACGAGCTTAAAATATAAGGATATAGGTCTAAAAATATCATATAATTTAATTTTTATTTATTTATTTAATCTGGCAGAGCTAAGGCCAGTAGGCCTTCTCTTCCGCCCAGCCAGACTCTAATTCTAATTGAATACAATTGAAGATATTATTACAAAAACAATCCTTGTCAAAACTGCTATTTTTCAGGAGAACAATAAAAATAAATAGAACAACACATATCAGCTGTTTCCGTACAACTGGTCTTTATCCTTGTGGCTATTGCATCTGACATGGATCATTTTTGGAGTCTATAAACATTTGAAATAGTAGCAAATGTGTCCTTAACTCAATTTCATTAAAAATGACTAGGGCTGTTTTTGTAATAATGTCTTCAATTCCTTACATAGTTATTACATCAATATCTAGACCATAAAACAACATGAAAGTAAATAATGGAAGTTGGATAAGTAATGTTAGTGTAACAGTAATAAACATTGGTAAGAAATAGTAATAATAATAATAATAATAATAATAATAATAATAATAATAATAATAATGAGATAATTTAGATATTTATCTGTGATATATATAACCATTAAACATTGAGAAACCTTATAGCGCTGGCCTTCTATGCCCAAAGTTGCGGGTTCGATCCCGGGCCAGGTCGATGGCATTTAAGTGTGCTTAAATGCGACAGGCTCATGTCAGTAGATTTACTGGCATGTAAAAGAACTCCTGCGGGACAAAATTCCGGCACATCCGGCGACGCTGATATAACCTCTGCAGTTGCGAGCGTCGTTAAATAAAACATAACATTTTTTTTTAGAAACCTATTATTGTTAACAAGAACTGTTAGAAAAATATTTCGTTAGCCTATTCTTAAATTGGTTTGATGTCTGACAGTCCCTGACATTACTCGGTAGGGAATTTCAAAGTCGAGGAACAGCCACAGTGAAAGAAGATGAATATGAGGATGTTCGGTGGGAGGGAATGGATAATATTGAGGAGTGTTGTGATCGTGTGTCTAGGTTATGATGGGTGAATAAATTTTGAAAACGAGACGCAAGATAGACAGGAGTGGAGAAATGCAATATGTGAAAGAGAAGGGAAAGACAGTGGATTTTCCTACGATCTTCTAGACGGAGCCAGGACAACATTTCGAGGGATGGTGTTACGTGATCAGCCCGGCGAATATTGCAGACGAAACGGACGCACATATTATGAACACGTTGTAGTCTCTGCACCGAAGTAACGCTTACGTCAGTAAGCAGAATATCACAGTAATCGAAGTGGGGCATCACGAGTGTTTACACTAACATTTTTTTCATGGAAAAGGGTAGAAAATTCTTCAATCGCCTAAACGAGTGGATTAATGAGAATACTTTTTTGCAGGTTTCTGCAACTTGAATGTTCCAATTTAAACTTTTATCCATATGAATACCTAGATTCTTTACTGATTCACTGAACGGAATTTCGGTGCCGTATATTTTAATCTGGGACAAATTTGGCATAGTAATAGTGCTTAACAAACGTGAATGGCCTACAATGATTGACTGTGATTTTTCTGGATTTAGTTTAAGTCGGAATTTCCGTGTCCATGTCCAGATTGAGTCCAGATCGTCATTAATTTTAGATATAGACCTATGTACAAGTCATAAAAATGGCCAAACGGACTGGACGACTTTTGGGTTCACACTCATAAGTTTCGAGAGAGATTCTCTTATCGATGGCGCAAGACAAAAATGTGTATAATAAATACTTTCCGAATATATGTGTATAAAGTATGTAGCCTACGTATTTCGCGATACAGGATTAAAATTTCAGTTACTCTTCAACAATCACTGATTTTTCTTATATTTATAATTTCGTTGTACCATTTTGTTTCATAATTGAACAGTAATTTATCATTGGTATTTGAACAGTGAAATGTTTTTTAAGTGTTAGTGAAATCAGGATAGAATCAGTGAAATGTGTCGTAGTTCCAGTGCAGTGAGTGAGTTGACAGCGAAATGAGTGTAGTGTTGTAAGGTACTTGTGCAGATATGAACATATCATACTCGTGGGTTTTAGTTCGAACATAGGTTTAAGGTACAAATCAGATTTACTTTAAATGTTATTTTAACTGATCGTGCTTCATTTAATTTAGGGTGTTCCCTGTTATTATTATTATTATTATTATTATTATTATTATTATTATTATTATTATTAATTATTGTTAATTATTGTTAGTATTAATTATTAGTATTATTATTATTAATTGTATTTTTATTAATTGTGTTTATTATTGTCTTTATTGAGTGTAATTAGTTACCACTTCCACCGGATATATACCCATTGTAGTGTGAATAAATACATACATATTTAAATCCGTTAGCAAACAAATTAAAAATTGGTTTCAAACTGAAGTTTTGAAATTCCTTTAGTTTTCCATCAATCTTTTCTGTTTTATGTAATTCTAAGGATACTGAAGTAATAAATATGTATTTGAGCATAAAGCATACATGTACATAAAGGACCCGCTGTAATAGGTGTCCTCGGAGAACCCTTGTCCTTTGAAGGAGAATGAGACGTAGAACAATTTTATGGCAGCTATGTGGATTAAAATTCCCTAATACAAGTCACACAAGGGGGTTGAATACAACATGCCACCCTCATATGGCAGCCGAGCTTTAATTTCTTATTATTTCAACATGGCGGAGGAGTGCAAACAATCACACAACCCACCCGAGGCGCCACCAATTCTAAAAAGAAAGAATTGAGGGGAGGGAAAAAAATGAAGCAGCATACAGAGAATTCCTCTGGCCTTGATGATCTCTGGAGACGTCAAAATTTCATTTAGAACCGCGATTTCCCTCTTGCAAGTTACTCTGTTCTCTGTGTTTCAGCAAGAACGGCATAACAACCAGACAGAGAACAAGCGCATTCATTACTGTGTTACTTTTTTTATTTTACAACTGAAAACAGCGAAAAGTGTACATTCATTTGCTACTGTGTTTCTCACATACTACAGTATATATGTATAATCGCAAAATAATCTACATAAAGTGGAAAGTAAAAAGTTTTCGTCGCTGACCTTGTTTATTAGACGGGACTGCTAAACCACGGGATCCGACTTCAACTTCCAACAAATGCTGTGGTCATAAAAATTGGAGGTGAATTTTCTCATCAAAATTCGGCTTAAGTATCAGTTTTATTTCGTCGTTAATATATCATCAATGACGTGGAATAATTATCACCACCACTTTCGTCATTGTTAGCACAACTACCACAACTCCACCACCACCATAATTCAGTGGTGGGAAGTCATAAGCTGGTTTGCGCATTTTTGCAATTTTTATATTTTTATTGAAGCCGCAACGGTGGTCTCCCGACTAGAGCGCTGGACTACAATCCTGTGGACCAGGGTTCGATCCTCGGTGTACCTCCGATTTATAACTTGTGTTGGACAAGCTCGTGGTCCAGGTAACACAGGATTTTCTCCGGGAAGCTCCGGTTCCCCTGTGGGATCCCAACAAATTTCCATAATCATCTCATCACGGGTGTAGTGTAGACCAGCCTCCTATGATGCACCCTGGGCAACGATTTTGTCGGTAAATTGATCTACATAAGTGGCTTCATTTGGGTGAATGATGTGAGTCAAGTATCCGTCATTGGTTAAAAAAATATATTCCTATTGTTATGTGTTACATTAGTGACAAACTTTAATCTGTCATAAGCTGATAAGAATATGAATTAAAATAGAGTCACAAAATTATCAGAACACTCCATGATATCTTATTTGGGAAAGAAACAATAACAATTGAAAGCTGATATGTAGCACTTACCATGTTATGACATGTTTTTCTTCCATTCATTTATTTATGTGAAAACATTACATAATTCTCGAAAAGAAACTGATTGTGATGGCCACACTGAGACCAAGTTAAACATTGTGTTGGCTGAACTCTCTTCTCTATGTACGTGCAAATGACTTTTAAGGAACCCGGAGTCCACACCTGTGGAGTAACGGTCAGCGCGTCTGGCCGCGAAACCAGGTGGCTCGGATTCGAATCCTGGTCGGGGAAAGTTATCTGGTTGAGGTTTTTTCCAGGGTTTTCCCTCAACCCAATACGAGCAAATGCTGGGTAACTTTCGGTGCTGGACCCTGAACTCATTTCACCGGCATTATCACCTTCATTTCATTCAGACGCTAAATAACCTGAGATGTTGATACAGCGTCGTAAAATAACCCAATAAATAAGGAACCCGGAGGTTCATTGCCGCCCTCACATAAGCCCGCCTTCGGTCCCTATCCTGAGCAAGATTAATCCAGTCCCTACCATCATATCCCACCTCCCTCAAATCCATTTTAATATTATCCTCCCCAAAGATCTTTTCCCCTCAAGTCTTCCAACTAACACTCTATATGCATTTCTGGATTCACCCATACGTTCTACATGCCCTGCCCATCTCAAATATCTGGATTTAAGGTTCCTAATTAGGTTAGTTGAAGAATACGATACGTGCAGTTCTGCGCTGTGTAACTTTCTCCATTCTCCTATAACTTCATCCCTCTTGGCCCCAAATATTTTCCTAAGCACCTTAACTTCTGTTCCTCTCTCAAAGTAAGACTTCAAGGAACTGTCTTCTCTAGTCAAATTATTATGCACTCTCTCCTTCTACAAATGCGAAGCCTACTAACCATGAGAAAGTTGGCCCAGATTCTCCAGTTAAATATAAAACAGTATCAAACCGAGTAGAAATGAAGAGGAAAAAAATATCTAGGACATAAATGTGAAACACGCAAAGGAATTTGAAGCATGAAAGATAGTTTGTGCCTGAAACAGAATGTTGTTGTAGAAGGTGTGCCATTAAGTGCACGAAAGGGTTACAAGAAATAATATTTACATTTCATAAGTTAGGTTCATCAGTGGCCCAAGGCCAATTTTTAAATGAGAGCATTACATTTTCTGACGAGGCACGTACCACAAAAATAGACGAAGATAAATCAAATTCAAAGGACAGAATGGTTACTGCCAGGTTTTATGTTTATAGCAACGGTAATAAGGAACCGTTCCGAATAACTGATGGTAGGAAAACCAAAAAGGTTATACCAATATCCATACCAAACCAATTGAGGGGGTCCCGGCAAGAAAGTGCGACCATTACTAACAACAATTTTGCCACCTTTATTATCATTGTCACCAACACTACCACTATTCCGCCACCTACAACATCATTATGTTCATAGTTATCATTATTGCCACCACATCAGCGTTACCTGCAAAACAAATAATCGCTAACGTCACCACCATGATCACCATTACTACATCTCCATGATGTGTGTAAGTGAATATTTGAATCTTCATCATTATATTGAGAATTATTGTTTACTAAAAGAAAAGAAGATAAGGTGATATTATCTTATGACCTGATAATTTTTGTTTTCAAATTATGTAGTGAATTATAAAAATATAATACTGTAAAAAGACAATTTCGAAACTTCTATGGAAACATATTTTTAAAATAAGGGTTTTAAATAAGCACATAAAAGACAAATATCCATCCACATATTCTAAAGCCGTGTTAATACTTTCAAGGCTAAGAATGCTTTATCAACGCAGAAGGATAACAAAGGAAACTATAAATTTTTAATAGGGAATATTAGTAATAAGTATTACCGGTAATCTTTCTTTTCAATATTGCATTAACTCTAGTGATTCAATTAATACTAGTCTATTAAACTACTGACAAAATTGGATAAAGATCAAGAATGGGAGATGAACGATAGTGTAATAAACTACGAGCAGAAAGGAAAAAGTGGTACTGCAAAGAGCTGCAAAGCCGAAAAGAACAAGTCCGTTTGACTCTTGAAAGAGAAAAGAAGAAAAGGAAGAAGAAGAAAAAGAAAAAGAAGTAGATGATGATGATGATGACAAGGAATAAATAATACCCAGGAAATATTGTCATTCAAATCCGATTTAAGATGTGAAACATATTTCGTAAGAAAAGAAATTGAATACCTAATATTGAAATATTTTGAGGAAAAATTTTATGGTAGAATTTTCGGTTGGTGTAAGTATTCATCATATACGTTTGAGGAATATTAAGAAATTAAAGATATTTACAACACATGCAATGAGTTAGATAGTATAGCCAAATTAAAGAAACAAGACCCGGACTGGTCGTGTTGTGACTGAATTAGGAAAAGTTTTGATCATCATCATCACCATTTCCATTAACGAATTAGGTCTTATTGTAGACCAGTTTCGGTCTCGTCCAATAGTCGTTCTAAAAGTGTTCTGCTTCTTCTTGAAACTTTAATTTTGGGATTTTATTGTTATTCATTCTTGAAAAGTTTTATTTTTTATTTTAGTTGGTTATTTAACGATGCTGTATCAACTGCTAGGTTATGTAGCATCGATGAAATTAGTGATAGAAAGATGGCATTTGGCGAGATGAAGCAGAGGATTCGCCATAGACTACCTAACATTTGCTTTACGGTTGGAGAAAACCTTGGGAAAAAACCCAACCAGGTAATATGCCCAAGCAGGAATCGAACCCGCGCTCGAGAGCAAGTCCAGGTCGTGAAATATATCTCGTGCCGGTAGTTAATTGTTTTTATATGTTTGTATTTTCATTTCTGCTTATACAACTCCTAATTCTTGTAATATTCATTCATTCTTATTGTGTACCGGTACCATATTTTAGCATCATTTAGCCTACATTTTTAATGTCCCTTCAAATTTCTAAATGTCATATAAAATTTCTATTAACAACTTGAAGTTTACATAATGTTGATTATGTATTTGTGTTTTGGTTACTCTTTATTGGATAAGTATGTTTGGTGAGGCAGTAGCCTTCCCAAATTTTATTTAACTGAGAATTCGCGAAGGAATTACTTAATGGTTTAATGAGTTACATAATATCAAACATAATTAATATTGTCTATTCTCCATCATGGAGAAATGCTCCGAATCAACAGATATAATACGGTTCGTTCTCTCATCGCATCTTCAATCCGTCAGAATGCTTCCTATGATGTTTATGAGGAGGTTGGTTGCGTCTCTTCCGATGGCTCTACTAGACGTGCTGATACCATCATAATTGATCGGCAGAAGGATAAGGGTGTCATTCTTGATCCCACAATCCGTTTCGAGATGCATGAGCAACAGCCACAAGAGGTGTGTCGTGAAAAACAAGTCATATATGAGCCTTGTTGTCAGCATCTCGGAGCGCAATACCACATCACACATTGGACAGTTTTTGGGCTCATGTTCGGTGCCCGTGGTACGATCCCACGAGAAACTTCAAATCAACTTAAACAATTTAAAATTTCAGATGCAACGACTGATGCCATAGGATCTTATGAGTTAAAATCATCCTTAGCTATAATTAGTAATCATTTGAACTCAAGAAACTTTTATTGTAAATGATTTCCCATGTTTTCTTATCATTTAACTTATCTTAATGTTTTTTTCTTTCAAATTGTCACATAATTGTTTTTGATCATTGTTCATTGTGAATTGATTAGTAGGCCGATGCACTTTTATTGTGATTTTGTCATTAATTTTGTCGTATTGTAATTATGCTTTGTGCTGAACTGTTATTGGCCTCTGGCTGTTGTACAGTACAATAAACAGTAGTAAATAAATAAATAAATAAATAAATAAAATATTATGACATTATTATTATTATTATTATTATTATTATTATTATTATTATTATTATTATTATTATTATTATTATTATTATATGTGGGTCCCTATCACCACGGCATGGCGCGTCCTCAGGTTGCGGATCGAGGAGACAGCCTCCAGATATGGAGGGTAGCTGTGAATATATTGAATAAGCAGTCGCGGACAGCCGATGAGGGGTGGTCCTCCAGCTTGGGGGTTGGGCGAAGGGCTAACAACCCTTCACCGTAAAAAACAGCTTGTTACGAATCCTTCAAATAAGTTGGGGGGCCAGAGGGAAAAAGACCTTTAGGGAGGCCGAGACGTAGATGGGAAGATAATATTAAAATGGATTTGAGGGAGGTGGGATATGATGATAGAGAATGGATTAATTTTGCTCAGGATAGGGACCAATGGCGGGCTTATGCGAGGGCGGCAATGAACCTCCGGGTTCCTTAAAAGCCAGTAAGTATTATTATATGTGAAACTTCTGATTTCTGAATTAGGCTTATTTATGTTCGTTATCTTTTCTCACTATCATATGAAGTAATAAGTATGTCAGAGATAATGTTGTGGATATTAAGCTTAATACATTTTCAGCTAACATTCGTTGTGCGATGTGTTAGTTCAGTTCGTATAGCAACTGTTTACATATTGGAAGAACTCAAGTGGTGGCGGGGTTCTTCTCGTTCCCTCTAAACTGTATGCATTATCCATTTGCTTAACGAAAACACGCATCATGGTCGCTTGTTTCTATGTCTCACAATGCTCTATAACCACGTGTTGCTTATCTATAGGTACATTGTAATTAATTAAGCACACGGACGTTGAAGAGTTTGACGACACAGTTTTTCTAAAAGCAACTTGTTTATAGTATGTGATATGCTTAGGCTGTACATCTACAGCGTCAACTTAATATGCAGCACACAGCTCACAGCTTCAACTTGTTCATAAGTGGCGACAGCTATATCTTCTTACTGTATTTTGTGCATAGCGAATGATTTAATTTGTGTCGTTATTGTATAGTCAAATGTCCGAATACAGATTCAAACCCCATAAGTGACACCAATAAGGCACTGTGTATGTTTTTAAATAATAGTTCAAGAAAATAAGAAGCAAAATTTCTTTTGCAACATTGTAAAGGAACTGACTTGCTTCAAAATTTGTAAAATAAAATAAATTTATTTAAATAAGTGGGCCTATGGGCTACAGTATTGGCAGTATAAAATGGCAATATTCGAGAAGAAAATTATACATAGAGCCTAATAGGTATATAAATATTTTCTCATCACTGTACTTAGCTAATAGAATAATATTAAGCAAATTAGACCATATATTTATATAAGTAATAATGCTATATTACACTGAACAACAAATTTTTACTTTTTGTCTTGCTCCGAAATGAAAACAGATGAATATTACTAATATATGTGCCCTAAATTTGAATTTAAAATCCAAATTACCCCATCACTTATCATTTTCCGGGGAAAATGAATTTAATTTTTTATGACAAAACTTATTTGTTTCTAATTTTTCACTACTCTTGATAATATTACAACACACTAGAGATTCAAAATGCCTCATAATACTTGCAAAATGTGTACTGGATAGAAAAATGATGTTACATAGTTTAAAACACAACAAGAACAAAAATATTTCATTGGTATAATGGGAAAAATCTCGGAATTTGAACTTACATCTAAAATAATTTTCTGGGTGACTTCTGTTTATAACTATACTCGGTACTGTATTTTACAAGGAACCAACAATAGTCTGCAAGCATCCTGGATGATCTTCCTTTATATCGCCCTTTCATTTCAGATATTTCTTGATGAATCTTTCCCCATGATCGTCGCTTACCGCTCCAAAATTAGGAGGAAAGAAATCCAAATGAGAATGTAAAAAGTGTATTTTGAGAGACATATTACACTCCATTTCGTCATATGCACTTAACATGGTTTCCTCAACAAGTTCTGTGTGTAGTTGTCTGCCTTAGAATTTCCAAGGAAATTTCAGCAAACGTCTTTGAAAACGCGCCATGCTATTCTTTCTGTAACGGAAAGTTTATCCTCAAACAAAGGGCCAGTCATAACTTTGTGAACTTGTGGACCGATGAAAATGCCCTCTTTTAATTTGCCTTCACTCAAACTGGTAAACTTTTCCTTTAAATACTGAAAACCACATCCTTGTTTGTTCATTGCATAGAGCTCACTTTGGACTGTTATGAAATTTACTTAATAGAAGGGACCAATAAAGAACATGCCACCAACCGTAAGAAACCGGAAAGAAGTCATAAACTCATAAAATGCATTAGCGTTTTTTTTTTTTTTTTTTTTTTTTGTTTATATCCCCAACCCGCGCCAGATGTTTTCTGGGGGAGCGCTTATCGAAAAGTGAAATCACAGTATATCTTAAAAACTTTACGTGATACGAAGAAAAGAGATGCATTTTCGAATTCAACGCACACCAAACCATAAGGGACACATTGTTTTAAGTCAGAGCAAAATTCTTGTTGTTCAGTGATCTAAAAGGAACAGGTTTCAATTCACAAAATAGAGGAGAAGAAGAGAATATTAAAGAACTATTCCGCCGATAGATTCTAAACTCTGGTCACTGCGTTAACAGCCATCTGTATGTTTGATGAGCACGCTTCATCGACTTGAACGGCTCAGTTCTACGTATGCCACTCTTCTGTAAGCGCCAAAGATTTTTTTTTTCCTGTGGAACTCACCCCCTGCTTGCCGCTGCAGCTGTATTTTATATATGGAGTGGCAACTCGCTAGGGGGCATGAATAATTCACGGCATTTTCCCGTGGAATTAGCTCCTGGTTCTCTCAATCTCATCCATTATTTGCCCCGGACGAGGAGCTAATAAGGTTGTGCGTACTTATAAAAGGAGAGGCTGGAAATATGACTGCATCTTTAAGTCTCAAGCACAGCTTAATCTCTTCTTTGCATATTCTCCCACCTTTGCTCTACATTGACACGTGAGTAATTCCAGGAGGGCCTTGTGACGACTTTATCTTGGAAAAGCGGAAGGGAACTTACAGTGTGGAGAAAGATTTCAGGTGTAGCTCAGACAGTAGCGCGTTTGCCTACTGATCCGAGGCTACGCTCAGATGTGAGTTCGAATCTCGCTTGGGCTGATTACTTAATAATTTCTCGTATATTGTGGCCCCAGTAGCAGGTATTATTAATTATTGTATCTCCAATGGGGAGTAGCCCTATTTTACATATGTATGCTAGGGCTACAGTTTTACACACACAAAAAAAGATAAACATAAAGACAAATGGAAAAGAAACATAAATTAGCTTACACAATGAAAACAAAACGAACAATCCGTAATTTAGACATTGCGATTGCAAAGCAAACTTCAGGCATCGATTTCAGACATACAAAAAAGCAGTAGGCCTAACAACACACATACGGAACACTTCTTAAAAGCCGACCTCTGTAACACAAATATGCATCTTTCCGTACCATACATCATGAATTAATACACAATTGTCACAGAAACAGAATCAAACCATAATTAAGACATTGCGATAAAATCAAGCATCCCATAACTACGATTCACATACATAACAAATCAAGCATCCGCTACAACACATACACATACACTTCAACATAGTAGCCACACATTTAAAAGTTACAAATTTCGCTCAGAAGAACTTTTGTTATGTGGTGTGAAAGTTATATCGCACATGTTAAAATGGGTTCCTAGCCGGTATCTCTTGCGTTCTTGTAGCGGGCACTCAAATAATAGGTGGTCGACTGTTTGTGTGGGATGTTCACAGGGACATGAAGAGTCGTTTGGGTTGTCAATTTTGAAACGTTCAAAGTATGAATTAAACAACTGGCAAAGCGTAAATTCCGGCCGCAACGAAAAAGCAAGGTACGTGCATTGCGACTCTCTATCGATCAACTTAGGAGTTGTTTCGGGAGAGAAAAGCGATAGTATCATTCTTTCTTTACCCACTCTTTCCAACAAATCTTCATTTCTTTTTCTGTCTGTCCATTTCACACGCTCCATTCTTCATATCTACATTTAAAATGCTTCTCTTCACTTCGTCGTAATGCCCATGTTTCTGCTCCGTACAACACCACACTCCACACAAAGCATTTCACTAATTTCTTCCTTAGTTATTTTTCCAGAGGTCCGCAGAAGAAGCTCATTTTTCTATTAAAAACTTTCTTTGCCATTGCTTTCCTCTTTTTACTTCCTGGCAGCAGCTCATGTTGCTGCTTATAGCACATCGCAACTTTTTGAAGCTGTCTACTTGCTCTACTGCCTTTTTTAATATTCGCAAGTTTACCTTCTTTATTTTTCTTCCGACAACAGGTTATCAGTCCTGTATGTTAAATATTATATTCAATTCTGTTTAGATGTGTTCATTTCCCTTTTCGTGTTATACTGTAGTAGTGGTCTATATTACGGTACAAGGTTGGAAAGAGCTTTTTACAAAATCGATTAAAAGTTTGAAAAACGAGCAGAGGGAGTTTTCAATTTCCGATATTTTGTAATGCACTTCACGAACGTGTATTGTACAACATTTTTTACACGATCATATTTTAAAAATTGCAAATACAATATATTTTGCATTGAAAATTTAGAGCAATGTTATTAAAAAATCTTCGCAAAACTATACTGTAATGGTAACTAAGTAACAATAAGTGCACTGTAATGGGTTTATTTCAGTATAGTTTAATGTTGTGCAGAATAAACCAAAAAGGTTTTGTGTAGGAATTCTAAACCGTGCAAAAAAAAAAAAAAAAACCTTATATTGTCATACCTGCTACAGAACGTAAAAACTTAATTTCCTTTTGTCTGTTCTGTTAACAGCCTAATTTTTACTTGCAAAATTTTATAACAGCAGGCTAAATTATGATGCAATAAAACCAAATGTATGATAGGCCTGTGAATGGCAACTGTTTTAATGTAAGCTAAGTTTATTCATCTATGGCTCGATAGCGAATATCTAAGACAACACAGAACATTATATTAACGACAGACAAATATTTGTGCTGTTGGCGGGATTCCAACTTATGCCAGTAGCCGGCAGCGTTATTCCGCTCGCCATAACAGCTGTAGCTATTGCGATCGTACTAAAACAGCAGCACATAACTGTAAATTACAGCAAATGAGTAACATTACATATTTGAACAAGAATATATCATTATGGAAATCAAATATTGTTATCGAGTAGAATTTGCAAAAGTACACTAAACTAAATGGCAGTATTCAAATATACAGACAGGGAACATAACCTAAATCACAGTCAAAGGTTCTAGCTGGCTTTGTCTGCACAGAGCTGAGTACCTGCAGTGACGCCACATCCTTTTTTATTTGAAGAAAGTAAAATAATAGTAACAATAATAATAATAATAATAATAATAATAATAATAATAATAATTCTTATTTATTTATCGCTTAAGAAATAAATTTAGGTCTTACATTTCCGTTTAATATGTAAAGTTAAATAACACATTTTTAATTTACACCTAATCTGCCATGACGTGAACAAAGTTTGATGAAAATAAAAATAAAATAAATAAATGAAATATTTTTAATTTATTTAAATTAAACGATTAATAATAATAATAATAATAATAATAATAATAATAGTCTAATAATAATTCTTATTTATTTATCGTTTAAGAAATAAATTTAGATCTTACTTTTCCGTTTAATATGTAAAGTTAAATATCATATTTTAATTTATTTAAACTAAGTGATAAATAATAATAATAATAATAATAATAATAATAATAATAATCCTTATTTATTTATCGCTTAAGAAATAAATTTAGGTGTTACACTTCCGTTTAATATGTAAAGTTAAATATCATATTTTTAATTTATTTAAACTAAGTGATAAATAATAATAATAATAATAATAATAATAATAATAATAATAATAATAATTCTTATTTATTTATCGCTTAAGAAATAAATTTAGGTGTTACACTTCCGTTTAATATGTAAAGTTAAATATCATATTTTTAATTTATTTAAACTAAGTGATAAATAATAATAATAATAATAATAATAATAATAATAATCCTTATTTATTTATCGCTTAAGAAATAAATTTAGGTGTTACACTTCCGTTTAATATATAAAGTTAAATACCATATTTTTAATTTATTTAAACTAAGTGATAAATAATAATAATAATAATAATAATAATAATAATAATAATAATATAATAATCCTTATTTATTTATCGCTTAAGAACTCAATTTAGATGTTACACTTCCGTTTAATATATAAAGTTAAATATCATATTTTTAATTTATTTAAACTAAGTGATAAATAATAATAATAATAATAATAATAATAATCCTTATTTATTTATCGCTTAAGAAATAAATTTAGGTGCTACACTTCCGTTTAATATGTAAAGTTAAATATCATATTTTTACTTACTTACAAATGGCTTTTAAGGAACCCGAAGGTTCATTGCCGCCCTCACATAAGCCCGCCAGCGGTCCCTATCCTGTGCAAGATTAATCCAGTCTCTATCATCATACCCCACCTCCCTCAAATCCATTTTAATATTATCCTCCCATCTACGTCTCGGACTCCCTAAAGGTATTTTTCCCTCCGGTCTCCCAACTAACACTCTATATGCATTTCTGGATTCTCCCATACGTGCTACATGCCCTGCCCATCTCAAACGTCTGGATTTAATGTTCCTAATTATGTCAGGTGAAGAATACAATGCATGTAGTTCTGTGTTGTGTAACTTTCTCCATTCTCCTTAACTTCATCCCGCTTAGCCCCAAATATTTTCCTAAGCACCTTATTCTCAAACACCCTTAACCTATGTTCTCTCTCAGAGTGAGAGTCCAAGTTTCACAACCATACAGAAGAACCGGTAATATCATATTTTTAATTTACTTAAATTAAGTGATAAGTAATAATAATAATAATAATAGTAATAATAATCCTTGTTTATTCATCGCTTAAGAAATAAATTTAGATCTTGCATTTCCGTTTAATATCGTCATTGTTGCAGCAATAACTCCTATGTGACATATTTATCGATCTTCAGATTTTTGCTCTATTAAATAACTTAAATAGTAATACAGCAAATAATAAAATCTCCTACATGTAATTCTATTTTTTTCTTTCCAAAATGTATGAATTCACAATCTCCTATGCACTACTGCCAGAGAAGAATAAATGTTTTCTCTTCCTACTGAAAAATGTCATATTTTGCACATAGGAGTTATTGCAGGAACAACGACGATATGCGAAGTTAAATATCATATTTTTAATACATTTTAATTAAGTGATAAATAATAATAATAATAATAATAATAATAATAATAATAATTCTTGTTTATTTATCGCTTAAGAAATAAATTTAGGTCTTACATTTCTGTTTAATATGTAGCCTAAAGTTAAATATCAGATTTGTAATATATTTAAATTAAGTGATAAATAATAATAATAATAATAATAATAATAATAAATCATTCTTATTTATTTATCGCTTAAGAAGTAAATGTAGGTCTTACATTTCTGTTTAATATGTAAAGTTAAATATCAGAGTTTTAATTTATTTAAATTAAGTGATAAATAATTACTATTATTATTATTATTATTATTATTATTATTATTATTATTATTATTAATGTTGTTGTTCTTGTGGACTAATCACATGGTACAATAATTTTGGGGATTTTTTTTACAATACAATAGAAATCCTTCACCCAAAGAAATTTTACTCCTCCACAAATTTCTATACTCAGCAACTCTTCAGGAAGATCTCTTCTAGTCATACTCCTTCTGACGCCATCCGTCCATTGTGCTCTTCTTCTTTCCTACTCTGTCCACTCCAGCATCACGGTATTCTTCTCTTCATGTGTCCAAACTATTTTAATCTTCTTTCTTCATTTGCTTCAATAACGTTTTTTTCTGCCTCCATCATTTTTCTATTTTTCCACTTTTGATATTCTCGCTGCTCTCCGCCAGAAGTCCACTTCAGTTGCCAATAATTTGTTTTCGTGTATTCTGTGATAAGGAAAATTCTGCGAAAATTTTAGAAGAGACCAATGAAAACAACACATGTAAAACTGAAGTACCAGTAACAAATATATCAGGAAAATTTATTACTACATTGATTTAATTGCAGTAATCCGAAATAAACGATCGAACATATTGCGCGTAATGAAGCCTTACTACACTAAGCACTGCTTGGACTTCCAGACGGCGAAAGACCTTGGGGTAGGCCAAGACTTCGTTGGAGAGACAAAGAACTGCGGCACCTTCAATAAGTTAGAGGAAATGAAGATAACTTTTGGAGTTTGTATTGGTCTACGAATTGATTTAATTTTATAATTTGGAAATGCTTCTGTATAGCTTTACCTTATTATTATTATTATTATTATTATTATTATTATTATTATTATTATTATTATTATTATTATGGCCGTGATGCATTCGCAAATCAAGAAGGCTATTTTTGCAGCTTAAAACCTAGGTTTTTCTGAATTAACGCATGCGAGGTGCGAGGCCCGCCTCGTGTAACCCGGATTTGTGCGAGGCGGGCCTCGCACCTCGCACGTCGCATGCGTCGGTTCAGAAAAATCAAGACTTACGGAGTGTCTCGCAATATGCACCGTCGTGCAGAAGGAAGAGAAAGAAAGCATACCCGCCAGCAGCCACAGATGCACGATTGTGCAATGTCTTATCCGCGGGTAAGAGACACTAGCCGGAGGGTGCACTGTGCCGATGACCGCTGGTGTAGACTCATAATTACGCATCGCCTACATGTGCCCAGACCGAGGGCGGCAAATTCGTAAGGGCAGCAAATTTTTGAGAAACGAAATAAATAATAGGGCCTAAAGCTAAAAATAAATTTTCGATTTTTTCCTACTTCGCATATGCCTGTTTCAGGTAGTACCGTATGTTAAATTGTTGTTACATGCCACTTTTTTATAGTTTTACTGCTAAATGTCTAAGATTTACACAAGTAAGTTGATGTGGGTGCAACATTTTTTCTGGTTCCTATAAATGCCTAAATATGGGCCTGGCAACATGGAAAAGCTACATAAACGACACCCTCAATTCCTATAAAAGGAGGTAAACCAGCACTTCCATTCCATAAATCAAATAAAGATATTCTGATTTATAACTAGAGAACGGATTTATAGTAATGTAGCTATTTTGTTTGCTATGTCCTAGATGTAGGCCTAGGTTATTCAGTTATTTCTACGTTTCACGTACAGTAGTAGCAAAAAAAAAAAACCGGACCGACCCTTGTAACTGATTTCAGAGCCTCGTTCACTCCAGAGCACGATAGACTGGTAACTAAGACTTTCGTGGTTCGAATCCTGCCTGGGAAAGAAACTTTTTTTGTTCCTTATTCAAATTTATTCCCAATACTTTTCGATTGCAGCGATATTTTACTACTTAATTAACTTATTATTCCCAGAACATGAATTTTACCAGAAATCGAAAAGTGTTGGGAATAAATTTGAATAAGGAACAAAAAAAAAAGTTTCCTTCCCAGGCAAGATTCGAACCACGAAAGTCTTAGTTACCAGTCTATCGTGGTCTGGAGTGAACAAGGCTCTGAAATCGGTCCGGTTCTTTTTTTGCCTCTACTGTACACAAGATCCCTCTATTAAAATGATATACTTAGGACCTAAAATGCCAATATGAACCATAAATTTCTATAAAAGCCTAAACATTATGTTTGTGTCTGAAAAAACGCCTTTATGATATTTTGCGTATATTTAAAATGAAGATACCGGTACTAAAATGAAAAAAATACCCAAAAAACTACAAACAAATGTTATTTAAAGTGTAAACATTTCTCTTACATACAAACACTGGTCCGACAAGTTTGTTCCACTTTCGTCTTAGAAAGGGAGGGAATAAGATTTTTACCTAATTTCATGGAACAGAAGTCGTTTCGAAAAGTTTATCCCAGCATAAAGGGCTAGTAGGTTGTTCAGATTAGACGAGAACTTATGAACTACTTTTAGTTTCATTTTAGCTCCATTAGGCGAGAGCTTACAAGTTAAATTTTGAAGTTAATGCACCCCCCGTTTAGTGAAATTAAACTGACAAATTAGCAATCAGTCTCTTTCGCTGATAGAATTTGAGTCTTCAGTTCAGTAACACTCATTGTCAGCACCAGTTCTTTGTACATAAATTACACCTAAAATAGAATATTTACAAAAATTAAATTATGAATAAATTGTTAATTTTATATAAACTCCTAAAAGTCCTAAATTGGATTTTATTAAGTCCTTATTAAGTTCCTCTTTTTTAGCACATAGAAATTCGTTCCCTATTCATAACCATATATATTATCACAAGAGCCATCGTGGAGAAACATCTTTTCTGTCATTCATTCATTTAGTGTTCTGCAGGTCTTTCACTGCAAACCCAACTTTCTCCAATCTTTCCTATTTTCTGCCTTTCTCTATGTTTCCTCATATGATCCATATATCTTAATGTCGTCTATCATCTGATATCTTCTTCTACCCCGAACTCTTCTCCCGTTCACCATTCCTTCCAGTGCATCCTTCAGTAGGCAGTTTCTTCTCAGCCAGTGACCCTTTTCCTCTTCCTGATCAGTTTCAGCATCATTCTTTCTTCACCCACTCTTTCCAACACAGCTTCATTTCTTATTCTGTCTGTCCACTTCACACGTTCCATCCTTCTCCATACCCACATTTCAAATGCTTCTATTCGCTTCTCTTCACTTCGTCGGTAATGTCCACGTTTCTGTCCCATACAATGCCACAATTCATACAAAGCACTTCACTGGTCTCTTTCTTAGTTCTTTTTCCAGAGATACGCAGAAGATGCTCCTTTTTCTATTAAAAGCTTCCTTTGCCATTGCTATCCTCCTTTTGACTTCCTGAGAGCAGCTCATGTTACTACTTATAGTACACCCCAAGTATTTGAAGCTGTCCACTTGCTCTACTGCCTCATTTATAATTCTCAAGTTTATCTTCTGTATTTTTCTTCCTATGACCATGCTCTTCGTCTTATTTGCATTTACCTTCATCCCATACTGCTCACAGCTGTCATTTAACTCCAGTAGCATATCCTTTAGTATCATTTCCTCTTCTACTAACAACGCCATATCATCAATCTTTGCTGTAATTGGATGCAATTAATAAGAAATAACATTTATTAGAATACACAGAGCAGTGTATGTTCTTCCATTCCTGCAGTTGGTATACAGTGTTTAAAATCTTATGTTTGTATGGAATTGTCTTCTACGGATTCAATAAAACTTCACTATAGCCTACTATAACACTGCAATTTTGTAACTGTTCGTGCTCCATCAGCAGTACACAACAGCACGTGTTCTTTGTTCAGTAGTGTGTATTGAGGGGACAAAGGACACGTGACATTAACTTTTCTTGTAGGCCTACTGGTGAGTTTTTTCGTTAGCAAAATTATCGCCTTTTGTATGACGAAATTTTGTTCATTCACTTCTATACGTGTATAAATTTAATTCCCAAATGTGTTCTTAGATTTGAAATGCTATCTATACACCAGAACCAACCAATGAAATCACAAGTTTTAACATAGAACAAAACTTCCAGAAAAAGGCCGTGTTATACGTAGGATCGTAGATATGAAAAATGTTCGTATATAAATGTGTAATTAAAATACTCAAAATGTGTAATTAGGCCTATGAGTAAATAATGTTTAAATACGTGTAAATATGTGAAAACTAAAAAAAAGTTATTTTATAAACATCTTCATAATTGTACTTTTGTAATGATGGTTACATCTTTACGGCATTTAATCTTAACTGAATAAATCATTATTAAGACTGTACTTAAGAAAGTAAAGAAAAAGCACCCATTTTTTTATTTCATGAACAGACAATATTTACATCTGAAATTGTAAAGAAATTATGTATATATAAATTATTTTATCTAACTACCGTAATAGGCTTATATTCAAACATTTATTTACAATGGCTCTACGGCTCTTGTAGCCTTCTTCAGAAGTTTTCGCAATTAACATCACTAAGACTGTGGAACTCTAGTGACTTGAGACACACCGTTCTTGGTGAATGCTGTTGAAATGATGGCAGTGAATATTGAAATGAAGAGTGGCGGAGGAATGACAGACGGAAACGGTAGAACCCGAGAGAAATTCTCAGGAAACGTGGCTTTGTTCATCACAAATACGATTCCATCATCACCGGGATTCGAATTAGAGTCCGAAGTCAAATGTTACATTAATTATGAACACACAGTCGAACGTTCTAATTAATTTATGTTTCTGCTCCGAAAGGAGAAATACACTCCTTTGTTGTCAAGGTAGTGAACTGCAAAGCGCAAATACAGGATTACTCATGAAGTAGGCTATAACCCATACTTATGGAATCAGTTCTATAGGTCATATGAACATAGGTTCTCTGATCAACACTTAAGAAGCTACAGCTGTTAGAATTCTAAGAAAGTAAGCTGTTGTGAACAGAATTAAAAGGAATAAATTAAAATTACACAGAAAGATTATTATTAAAAATACTATATTAAACAGAAAAGTAGCATACCTCAGTTTCAAAGCAGACTGTTTCATTGCTGAACAGAACGTTTTTTATTTTTTTTTAATTGTCGATATTGATGAAACGTGGATTAGACATTTCGAGCCGGAGTTCAAATCAAAGTCAAAGGAGTTTTTGCCATTTAAAGATTCGATTTTAATGTACGATCTATGATCTTCAATCGTCACTGTACCCGAGACACGTGTAGGCTCCAATTCTAGCTTTCGTTACCTAAACACAGAGTAATCTATGGATGAAACGAACACACGTGCTTCTTCCTTAAGCCCTCAACTGAACTGACGTAATTTTCGTTGGTGTTACATCATCCACTTCACAGCTCTATCAACCTGTGCATTATTTATGGAATGACCCTCGTACTTCATTAATCATTATGTATAGGAAAATACATTACCTCACATTCTCTTATTGACATCTAACAAATATTCAAATAATGAGTGGGATTCGAATCCCAGACAATGGTTTACACTAAGCACAGAAGGTTCACCTAATCATCGCGTAATTACGACTGCCCTCGTTTGTACACTTTTTAAAATATCTGGATAATTATATCAAAGTAACTTATCGTAACCGTTTATACAGTATATTCCCTATAGCTTCAAGTGACATAAAACATTCAGAGTTTCTAGATGACATGAGATAAATTTGTCGATAACATCACACGCGAACAACCTTCATTAAAGGTGAGCTAAGAAAGCGCAGTTATGCGTCCAATCAGTCAGTCTCTGGTGTAAAATATGGCGCAACACGCAGTAACCCTCTTCTCGACGGATTTCTTGTGCTACGGCCGTAAATATACACTCTTCCCCATTTTATTTTCCCGTTTTCGAGTTTGTCAGTGTAGCGAACAATGTTTAAAACAATATGCGAACCGAGAATTTTGTTACCGCGCTCTGTACACGATAGATTCTCAAGCTAAGCCTTTATGCCAGCGGTGACCAAAACTCAAGCTGCAATGATTACATGCGACAGACGGCCTATGAAGTAAGAAGACGGAGGAAACGTAGTTGGTATGAAAACTACAACCAGTGGTGGTTCCTGTACTAACATCTTGATCAATCCCGCGGATAAAAATCTCAAGCTTTGCTGTATCAGTAATGTCACTGCTGTCATCAAGAGCCTGTGAATAATATACAATTTTTCTTGCTTCTTTTTTTTTTAACCTTCCACTTGAATATAATCAGGAATTTTCTAAATTCTTCTCTCGATACTTGGTCGAGAAATTAGTAGTTTTTCAAAATTAAAAACTTCTTATGGACAAGTTATTTAAGCTATTTTAATCATACTCTTTTGAGAAATTCTGTTCTATTAAAAGGCTTTAGAGCACGAGATATTTCAAACCTCATTAGGTAGCTGACTTCCTTATATTTATTTATTTCATCTTTCTCTTCTTGGCTATGATTTAAGACATGTCAATTCCTGGCGTTTAACACTTCGTTGGCACATAACACTGAATCAGTTTTTCTACATTATCATTATTATTATTATTATTATTATTATTATTATTATTAAATGACTAACTAATAAATAGTTACCCATCTAAAGATTAAGGAGATTAAAATTGAGATAAAACCTAATAATTTTATCTTTCTAGGGAGACGATCTAAAAATATCAATATTCATGCACGTACAGAAGAATTATAAAAACACATGCTTAGTGGTCAGTAATAATAATAATAATAATAATAATAATAATAATAATAATAATAATAATAATAATAATAATAACATTAACAATAATACATTATTCAGCATGACAATTAATGTTTCTATATACTCCTAATTGGACCGTTAAGCAAAGTAAACATATTACATTTTGTCCGATAGAGCAAAAAAAAAAAGTTCTCCTTATTCTTTACGCAACCACCCCTTACTGCTTGTAGAGACAGAGTTTGTAGAGCGACATGATACCGCCACTGCTTGCCTTCAGTACGTGAATGAAACACACAGCAATGTAGGCCTACAGGAATCTCCTCGTACCCGTTTGAATATCTGTGATTACACGATGTAATCATGACACCCGCTTTGGTCACCGCTGCTTTATGCCTACAAACCCAGAGGAACCAAGTCCGATTCCAGACAAGTGATTCATAGGAACTAGGGTGTACTTTGTTTGCATTTCATCCTATAATTATTTTTGAGGTAGGTCCATACATCGACTCTTCGGATAAAAATCCACATTTTTTCCTTAATATCTTTCAAACTTTGGTGACATGATTCTTGGGAGTAAACTAAGCAATTTATATAATTCAAACTAGAAAATCGAATTTGGGGGCCCAAAGGAAATTTTTTTCGAAAAAAAATGTAATAAAATTTTGGACCGACTTAACTCCATTATAAATTGACCTAGGGTAAAACTTCTTTCGCCAAAATGATCCCCTACTTATGGAGAATGTTACTTACTTACAAATGGATTTTAAGGAACCCGCAGGTTCATTGCCGCCCTCACATAAGCCCGCCATCGGTCCCTATCCTGAGCAAGATTAATCCAGTCACTATCATCATATCCCACCTCACTCAAATACATTTTAATATTATCCTCCCATCTATGTCTTGGTCTCCCCAAAGGTCTTTTTCCCTCCGGCCTCCCAACTAATACTCTATATGCATTTCTGGATTCGCCCATTCGTGCTGCATGCCCTGCCCATCTCAAACGACTGGATATAATGTTCCTAATTATGTCAGGTGAAGAATACAATGCATACAGTTCTGCGTTGTGTAACTTTCTCCATTTTCCTGTAACTTTATCCCATTTAGCCCCAAATATTTTCCTAAGGACCTTATTCTCAAACACCCTTAATCTCTGTTCCTCTCTCAAAGTGACAGTCCAAGTTTCACAACCATACAGAACAATCGGTAATATAACTGTTTTATAAATTCTAACTTTCAGATTTTTTTGACAGAAGACTAGATGACAAAAGCTTCTCAACCGAATAATAACAAACATTTCCCATATTTACATAAAATGTTACATACTAAAATTATTTATTTATCTGAAACCATTCGAAATATATGCCATATTATATAAACACTCTATAAACATATATATATTTTTTTGAGATAAAATAATTTATATTCGATTGAAAATAATAATTTTAGTTTACAACATAGGCCTAGCCACATGATTAAGCTTCAATGTAGTACCTCAATGAAGTCTTCTGCCCAAATGGAAGTCTACTTTTTTCGCCAGAAGGATAATAAATGTCAGAATATGTGACATAAGAGAAACAGACACTGAAGATGGCGTAAAGCAGCCGTTGGCAATCGAAGAATACAGAGCACTCCTTTCGGATTCCAGTGGCGTACTCTCAACAGAAGCATCTGACGTAGACTACAGAATATTGATTTATAGATGGACATATTATATTGTATTTCATCTTTATTTTTACTGTGCTGTAACAACTTAAGAAAATGCGTCATAAATTTCTATTCTTAATACAACTCGTAAATTTTCGTCTGCTAATCACGATCTTTGTTTAGATATTACAAGTTTTCATTGAGAAAACAAGTATTCCTAAAGATATTGAATATAGAGCCAAACATAGCAGCTATGTAGGGTAGCGGCAGGCAGGAGTCCTGTGATAGGACTACACATATTTTCTATGGAGAGCATTTTAAATAAATCTAAGCCTGTCTGGTGTGTTCTACAAAGGCAACGTTTTATGTCGTCACATATTTCCAACTCTCTTAATAACACGTTAGTCCACCTAGTAGACTTTTTTAAAGTCGTATTTCGAGTCCCGTATGTTACTACAGATACAAGTTGCTTTATGTTCAGATTCATTTATTCTATATATTTTCTTCATGCTTGGAATAACTCCTCTCCTGTTGTATTTCCTTTAAGTACAATGACATCGAGCAAATATTGTTATACAGATTGGTCCTTAGTAACTCCGGAAGTGAACATTACCATTTCTACTGTATCAATATCTGTGTTTCCAAATAAACTGACAGATTAGATCAATGTTTATACATCTTTGATTTTATTTTTCGTTCAGCTAGTGTTCCAATATCCCTTACCCTCCTTTGTATTGTTCGTGTGGATAATTTCATACTGTTAAAAACATCAGATTATTCGGGACAAATAATGTTAGCAACTTTATTCAGATTTGTTTTAATGAACTGTCCTTCATTATAACACTTCAATGATTTTGCGATTTCCAAAGCAATAACATAACTTGCATGGATTTCTCTTTGTCTCATAGAGTGTTTCATCATATTTTAGTATCGGAACTCTTATTTGAATTTAGTATCTTTTTAATGTGTTAATTGCTTCGCCCCTTCCAGCCCTACGAAAAGAAAATTATTTTTATATTTGTTTTCTACTGTATACATTTCCGTTTGGAATTACATTGGATATCTTCATGCTTACCTAAGATTTCGTGATAATCTTATGACGTGTCGTAATGTCGCTAGATGTTTGATTTATAAGTTCCTGTTAGAATTTTATAACACAAGAGGCGTCTACATTGTCACCATATGCACAACAAATACTGTTCCTCCCATTCTTCCTTAAATACATGTTTCCGAACAGACGTTGAAGGAGTTGAGAAAGAAGCAGTCTAAATCTTATCAGGTAACCCGCCACTGATAGATATCTGTGTACTGGAATTGTAGGGGAGTTGGACGGAAGGGAGGGGGTAATGCAAAGACAGTGCCCCTGCGACGTCACTATTGCTAGTAATCACAATAACATTTTTGCCGATCCCTGGCGTAAGGTATGGATAATATAGTGTGCTTATATTATAGGCTAATGTCCAAATAATTACGAAATTATTGAGATAATGGGTATAAGTTATATATTTTTTAAAATTAGAAGAAATGAGCTTCTAGCTGAGGCGAAAACATTATTTACCAAAATTTTGAAGAAGTCTGACGTATATAGAGTCGATGTATACCAAGCGCCGGTTTTGCGCCATGTTAAACACATACCCTTGGGAATACTTACGTGCCGTCTTGTGACCTATAAATTGCCTAAAAAGAACTTTAAAACGTCCTAAATAGGCTATATCCTAAAAAGGACCTAAAGACTGGAAAAAGGAAAAAGAGACGTAAAAAGGTGATCCAAATTAATAAATAAGTTCAGTTTCAATTACATATTTAATGAATATAATGTTTCAAAAATACAAAATTCTGGTGGTATGCAATATACAGTGCGAAAAAAACTATATGAATGAAATGCTTCTTCTTTCAGACATTATACACTTTTTTATTTTAATATAATTTGAAGAAGGAATTCCGTGTTTGTTAAAAAAAAAGTACCTGCAGAATTTAGAATGAACGATTTTTGCCACCTAGAATGAATTCAGCATAGCCGCAATGGACATCCTGGAGAAATAAATTGAAATTAGTATAAATAGAATTATATTTGGCTTAACCACACTAGGCTTACAGAAACTGGACTTCGGAAACCTTATTTCAGTTAGCATTGCAGTATATCACAATAGTCACCTCAAGGTTCTTAGGTGTAAAGGATCGTCGGTTTTCTGACAGCATGTTGCGGAACATCGAGAAACTTCTCTCCACATCAACGGATGTCATTGGTGCATATTTGAAGCAAGTGAGATCTCATGGTGGATTTTTGAATTGTAAAAACGACAGTAAAAATGTAGTCGAAAGAAGCTGAAGTTGCAAGAAAAAAGCCATTATAACCTAAAAAATGCTAAAAAGGACAAATAAGTAAAAAAACGCCGAAAAAGACAAAAAAGGACAAATAAAACCCACCATTTTCTGGCCTACAATGACCCAAAATGAACATATGTTAGGCCTCGTCTTCGGACACTCGAAACAAACATGATTGTTCAAGCCCGATAGGAGGTCTGGGTGGCATTCGTGAATCCGACTATGACAGGTGGGCCACTCTGCCTCAGTCCCTGATAGAGCCAGGATCCGCTTCGCGGACGAGTAGCCTGATGATCCCCGGAACCCCAAGTCCTTCCTGATGAGCCGACGCTGATAGGTGGCCCATCCTGCCTTAGCCCCCTGATAAGCCAGGTCACGCCTACATGTGAGTAGCTAAATGAGTTCCAGGGACCAGAAGCCTCAAGCTCTTCCTATATCAATATCGGAAATAAGTACTACCCCCAAGGCTTCACCCCAACCTATTTTTACTATTGCTGATGATAGATGAAATGAGGAGCGAGGTGGAATGTGTTGGTGGAATGATAAACTAATGAGGCACTCTTCAATCCCAACTTGTGTTATGGTCTTTACTTATTGAAGTCTAGATGTAAATTATTATTTTATAGGCTATAATTAGTAATTATACTCCTCGCTACCTGATTACGAACTACCAGTGTTCGACCGTTCAGATTCTATTGAAAAAATCGTTAATAACCTTCCCCTTTCCGGAAATGGGGCGTCGTTCACCTGTTTTATATCATTCTCATTATCCGTACAGTTGACCTCAGTTATGAAACTAGTAGCTATATGAGCCCGCTTCTTTCCTGCTTAAACATAACTCAGACATTTAAACAGCTTGTAATAAATCATGCATTATTCGGGTATGTTGGTTTTGTTGTCTGCAATATATATGTCTAGACTCGATGAAATTTCTTTAACCTACCTATTAGCCAAAACTCCGCTAACTTTGTTATCTGTTAGATCGTATGTTTATATCCGTCATATATTACTTTAATAGAAGTTGCTGCCAGTGCAGAAGTCATGTTGAGTTGAGTATGAACTGATATTTACACAAGCTTCTGTGTAAACAGAAAACGAGTCCAGCAGAGAAACCGTACAACTTAAACACAGCTTGCTCAACTGAGTGCAGTACGCCGATTGTAGTAAAATCGTATACTCCTCACGTAGCTCGTTTCAACTACCTAAAATTCTGACGTTGGTAATAATAATAATAATAATAATAATAATAATAATAATAATAATAATAATAATAATAATCATATAGAACACAGATTAGGTCAACTGGCTGGTTCCTTTATTATTATTATTATTATTATTATTATTATTATTATTATTACTAAAATTATAGGCTTAACTATTGTCATCAACAATCTTACGGACTGGAATATTATGTAAAAACTATGTTTTATTTAACGACGTTCACAACTTCCGAGGTTATGTCAGCGTCGCCGTGTGCCGGAATTTTGTCCTGCAGGATTTCTTTGAAATGCCATCGACCTGGGCCGGGATCGAACCCACAACCTCGGCCACAGAAGGACTGTACTCTGTCGACTGCGTCACCCAGGTCGACTGGAATCTTATGCTAAATGTAGCTTTACTAGGTCTATTTTAAAAATTTTGACCAAAAGGTAGACTAGATAATAATAAATTAGCGCATAGATGTCCAATTTATTGTAACTCGTACGAGGTAACTCCTGGCGTAAGCAACCCGTAGCGTATATTCTTTAAGGTCGTTTTTCCTATGGAAAGTTATTGACCTTAGCAGAGCATGCTTGACGTGCAATATCTCCTAGTTCTATTTAAGTTTGGACACCCATGAGTTAGAGAGATTCCCTGATCGTATGATTGGCATAATCCAATATCACTAGGGCAACACAAAGCATATAAGAGACAAGGATGTATGTCTTCAAATTGCAATGCTAGACGAACCCGAGCATCCACACAGGCGGTCCGGGTTCGAGTCCCAGTTAGGCCAGGAATAGTTAATTTGAAAAATCAACGGTGACACTTGTGGCGGACAAGATCGCAGTTGGGAGTTTTCTCGAAGTTCTTACGTTTCCCCACGTTAGGCATCAAAGTCATTCCGTTCGATTTCCATTCCATTATCATTCCGTAGTATTCCCCGATCTTCGGATAATGACTCACGGAGAGGGGCTGATCTTGGGACGAGTGAGGCTGCCTTCTCCAAATCTGGATACTTAGCGAACATTAGTGTAGTCAGACGGTTTGGAAATGAATAGGGATGGAAGTTCGGACACCGAACCTATGAAGTTAACTACGTCACGTGTTATACAAGTCGTGTTTTTTATATCAATTCAGGGTAGTACAGAGACTTGTACAGAGCACTGCTATGCTTGAATCAAAATATTGCTCGGTATAGTCAGGTAACTAAAGCAACTACAGTATAATATATATTTAGGAAAGCGACTTACCTCATTCTCTTCTTTGTAGGAAATGGTGATACATTTTAAATAAAAATGAATGAGGTACTTTAAGTGTCACAAATTTTGTTGCAGTGTATAACTGTGTAAATTCGTAAATTGTGAAATTGTTTCGATTGTCAGTCAAATAAAGAAATGTTCTTTCGATATTATATGATGTTATTGGTGCGACATTTTAAAATAGTTTATATTTATTATAATTTTGTTTTGTAGGCTATTATCTTGTGCCTATTCATTATTTAATTCATATTGCACTTCATAGAATTTCGAATAGGGCTATGTAGTGTTATCAACAGCTGATCGTATAGAATTTAAAGTTATTTCTTAAGACGAGGGTAAGTATTGTGTACGTATGGTTGTTGGAGTCCGCAATTTTCTAGACATATACTTTTCAATGAAATGTTTAAAATGGGAATTCTCAAGTTTATCAAACGGAATATCCTCACATAGGTATCATCATCAGACACAATTCATAATAAAAAGTAGACTAATACGAAATGGAATCACTAAATAATTTCAGATGTCCGATGTCACTAGTTACTAAGGTTTTTTTTTAAATCACGACTCTTTTTAACTTTAATGTCTAACTTACATGTTTTAAACCATATTATATTTTCCTCCTTGATTGAGAAATAGTCATCTCCAAAGTCTTTTACAAGCATAGGCGAAGTTACAGATGTTATTGGCGGCATTTTAATACATCTTTAAGTAGGCCTACCTACACTAGATCCTTACGAAATGTTCACTTTTCAAACAGAAAACAGGTATGTTGTGCCGAAAAACCTGTTAGAATGCAATAAAAAATAAAAAACTCGCACCCATTTAACTTCGAGTGAACAGAGTTACCTTCATGTGACGTCTTTCATTTTGCGTACGAAATTTAAGGTAGACCTATATTAGTAAAGCAAACAACTAACGTCATCCTATAGTCAGTGTTCCTTAAACCCGTAGCCGTTCCCTTAAACCCTACGGGTTTTGGTGTCCAAACTTCGTTCCCTAAAAATGAGCTTTGCTCGAGGGTAACATAGTAGATCTATTGTACTTAGTCAGTGGTTAGTAGATTAAACAGTTGTGACGACGTAACCATGTCAGACTATATGAGAACCTGAAAAGCAACACAGCAATCGCGCAGCAGCAAGCTAATAGATCCTATAATTCAGTGGCGGCTTGTATAGATCTAATAAGTTGTCCTAATTTGGTTCAGTTCTAATTTGGTTTACACCTACGTGATAATTTTCCTACAATATTACAATCAATACATAGGCCTACGTTTTAACGTAGACCATTAACCTCTATAACATTTATGCGAGTGCGGAAAAGTATATCTTTATTTGTGGCGTGTGGGAGTAACAGAAAATTTGTTTAATTGGTTGTAACTTGCAAGGTACTTCACAATATCAAAAAGTTAAATTTGCAGCGTCACTATTCAGCATGTCATGCCAATGAATACAACAAATAGGTATGTTAAAGATGATCGGTAGGTACTAATAGGCCTACAACAATTTAAGAACAAGCTGTACTGATCTCCAACCAGGAGATAAACCGTGAAAGGAATGTGCTTACTATTGCGTCATCTATTGGAGCGAAGTAGATAGATAATATTAGAGTTATAACGTCAGTTTAAAAATCATGCGCTCTCCTGCATATGTTATTTCCTGTATGGAGGGATTAAAAGACCAGGAGATTAACTGTGATCTAATTTTGTAACTAGGGTAGTATAAAAATGTGTATATCAGTGTTATTGTTTGTGCTGTGAGACTTAGCCAATAGAGATAAGAGTACCCACGTGTGTGACCTTATGACATCTTATGACAACAATATTCATTCACAGCATCACCCCGCTCCCTCTCATTCCCTGGAGACTTTCTCGTGATTGGAGTACAGTAAATGACTTTGTTTCTTTGCAGTTGCTATAGTAATTTCGTGTTTAACTTATAGGAATTATTAAACTGTCAACATATTATAGTCTCATTTAAAAAAATTAAAATATAGGCCTACATCTGTGTTTCAGATTAATTTATAATGCTAACAATACTGCCATAGAAGTATCAGGTGCACAAAATCAGATGTACAGTAGTGGCAAAAAAAAAAACCGGACCGACCCTTGTAGCTGATTTCAGAACCTTGTTCACTCCAGAGCACGATAGACTGGTAACTAAGACTTTCGTGTTTCGAATCCTGCCTGGGCAGGTAACTTTTTTTGTTCCTTATTCAAATTTATTCCCAACACTTTTCGATTGCTGGTAAAATTCATGTTCTGGGAATAATAAGTTAATTAAGTAGTAAAATATCGCTGCAATCAAAAAGTATTGGGAATAAATTTGAATAAGGAACAAAAAAAAGTTTCCTTCCCAGGCAGGATTCGAACACGAAAGTCTTAGTTACCAGTCTATCGTGCTCTGCAGTGAACAAGGCTCTGAAATCAGCTACAAGGGTCGGTCCGGTTTTTTTTTTGCCACTACTGTACAGGCCGTCACTGTAGAGTTCAAGTGATCCTTATCAACCCTTTGCGCACTCAGAGCTTTAATGCCGATGTTCTTAAAAGAGAGCACGATTACTCTGAGAGATGACGTCACAGAGCACTGATCTTGTAAATCACTCTGCTAGGTTGTAGCGCAGCAACAAAAATAAAATATAATAGAATAATCCTACGTAAAAGGTAGCCTATGGCCCCTGGTCAATATGTCCTAGTAATTTGAATGTAGAATCACATGAAATTATGTAACATGACACAAAAATGTAAAGAAATATGTCACATTACTTTTCAACACATACGAAGTACTTTTCACAAAGATTCCTGAGTTAAGTCAAGAGAAAAACTAAACAGCAATAAAATAAGTCATTTCTACCTAGTTATCAATTTCTCCTTAAGAAACGAAACTGAACAAAAAACTTAAATGATTTGACTAGGTCTATTGGTTACAGACCCTAGTCGAAATGAAATTTATAATATTTTCCGTTAAGCTAGATGAATGCAATAATTTTTTTTAACAAATTCCACGTTGAAAGGGTTGCGAACCACCCTATTAAAATGGTCGGTTAGTTTTCACCCTTTCCATATTTTCATCCAGTGATTATAAACATTGACTTTCACCCCAATAGCCCAGAGCCTGCGAGTAGTAATTAGCATGGTATGACATTAAGCATAATTTCCATACCAATATTTGTACACATCGAACCCCGCACGTACTACACCGGGAAGGGACAGGGTCCGACAGACCTTTCTTTAAAGGGGCTCACTTGCTGTGCTGCGCCACGGCAGTGTGGGTGGCTGTAAACAATTCTATCAACGTTTGCTTTTAGAAAATTTTGGAATAGGCGTATTGCTTTTTCACAACGAATAGTCTACTGTACGATCAACATCAAATATAGACATAGGCTTAAGTAGTTTACATGAAGTATAAAAGTAGACATTAAATTGCGAAAATAATCTCAGGAAACATTCAAAAGCCAATAATATATAATGCAAATTAAGGATCGTCCCATTTCTTTCTAATGTAGTAGACCTAGGCCTATTATAAATATTCAGCACATAGATTGAGTAACAGGGAAAATATAGCAAACTTATTTAAAAAGTATATCGGTACCAACACATAGAGGGAAATGTGTAGATCTACACAAATTTATCAATTGAGACACATTGAAGAATTCGATATATTATTATTATTATTATTATTATTATTATTATTATTATTATTATTATTATTATTACTATTTAGGAACATTAAATCCAGACGTTTGAGATGGGCAGGACATGTAGCACGTATGGGCGAATCAAGAAATGCATATAGGCCTAGAGTGTTAGTTGGGTGGCCGGAGGGAAACAGACCTTTGGGGAGGCCGAGACGTAGATGGGAAGATAATATTAAAATGGATTTGAGGGAGGTGGGATATGATGATAGAGACTGGATTGATCTTGCTCAGGATAGGGACCAATGGCGGGCTTATGGCGGGCGCCTAGGGCGGCAATGAACCTTCGGGTTTCTTAAAAGCCAGTAAGTAACTACTGCTACTGCTACTGCTGCTGCTACTGCTACTGCTACTGCTGCTGCTATATTAAAATTTATAGTATTAAATTCTTGTAAATTAATCATTGTAATCTATGTTCTTCATTTTGTTGTTATCTCAGTTATTTAATTTGTACCATAGTTGTTCATTTTAATGTATTAATTGTATCACTGTACTGAACTTTTATTGGCCAATGGCTGTTGTCCAGCACATAAATATCACAAAATAAATAAATAATAAATAATAATCATCATCATGAACACGGCATGGGCCTATCGACCCGTTCCGTCCCCAATTAGAACTGTTACCTCCATCGAAGTCTCGGACGACCTACATCTCTTCTTCCTTTTGGACAATATTGGAAAGCTATCTTTGGGAAACGCTCTTTCTCCATCCTACCTAGGTGATGCATCCCTTTACTTTGATAATCCTTCACGAGTTGATTTAATTCTTCTATCTGTACTTCATTCCTTATCTCTTCGTTTCTCATATGTTCAAGTCGTGAAATTCCTGCTACTGATCGCAGAAATCTCTTGTTAGAGGCTTCAAGCCGTCTTTTGTCTTCTTTTGTTAATGTCCAAGTTTCTGCGCCGTATAGAAGTATTGGTAATGCAACTGATTTATACAACTTCATGTGTGTATCTTTCCTTACTTTGTTTCCTAAGGATCTCCTTAAAGTTCCGCGTATCTATCGATATTTATGTAGCTTCTTCCATGTCCATCTTTTTCTGATAGGATATTCTGCAGTCTAAAATCGCTTACTTGCTCAATAATTTTTGAATCTATTACAATTTTTTATCTTTAATGTTGCTTACCTTTAAAGGCCATTGCTTTTGTTTTTGAATTTGATATTGTTAAATTGTAATGCTTTGTTATTTGAAATAATTTATGTGCAGCGCTTTGTAGATGATTTTTAAAAACTGATATCACGGCTTGGTCGTCCGCAAATAGTAGACAGTTCAAATTCGATGCGTTTACTCTAAAATCAAAATTTAAAACATTCAACCATGTTTCAATGGCATCGTCCAGATATATATTAAATAATGTCGGGGACAATGGGCACCCCTGTCTTAGACCGCCATTAATGTTTGCCATTTGTTTTCCTAGGTCATCTCCTATGTGTATACATATTCTTGTGTTACAATACAGGCTGCGTGTGGCTCTTATTACCTGTGGAGGATATCCTTTTCTAAGCATTATTTCCAATAGTTTTGTTCTATTTATTTTATCAAAAGCTTTCTCGTAATCCACAAATAACATGTGAGTTTCGAGATTGTGTTCTCTTTTCTTTTCAATTAATTGATTTATAGTAAATTACAGTCTATTACTATTACTATTATTATTTACTTACTTATTTACTTACTTACTTACTTACTTACTTACTTACTTACTTACTTACTTACTTACTTACTTACTTACTTACTGGCTTTTAGGGAACCCGGAAGTTCATAGCCGCCCTCACATAAGCCCGCCATTGGTCCCTATCCTGAGAAAGATTAATCCAGTTTCTATCATCATACCCCACCTCCCTTAAATCCATTTTAATATTATCTTCCCTTCTACGTCTCGGCCTCCTCAAAGGTCTTTTTCCCTCCGGCCTCCCAACTAATACTCTATTATTATTATTATTATTATTATTATTATTATTATTATTATTATTATTATTATGTCGATGTAGATTTTGTTACCCTGATAGTTAAAAATTAGAGAAGAGAAAACGATAATGGATAAAACAAACTCAAATGTAAATACGTAATTTTTTAAGTTCAAGGGGGAGGGGTTTAACCCTGTAACCTCCCCCCTTACGTACGCCCTGCACATTATGTTAAAATCCGTGAAGTTTTTAATAATGCGAAACCCTTACAGTTCTCTGCAGTGTTGATTTTATTAAATCAAACAAGTAATGAAGATGATAGCGACATTCATATAAGGAACGCGGTTACGTAATGTGTACCAAGTAGAGTTCTCAAAGATGGATGCATCTCGCCTTAAGCCAAAACAAACCCGAGTAACATGTCTAAATTAGTCAGACATCCATGTGGTTTAGATTCCATGAAACTAGTTCCTTTTTCTGCAACAGTCATATATATGTTCACACCATTTCGTTATATTTGAATTAATTTCACTTGCAGGACGGCGTACATATGTGGCACGTTTCCACGAGACATGAAACATTAGTTGCTACAGAAGACGTTTTGTTATTGCAGAGGATGGTGTGAGGGATGGAAAGAGTCTTTTACTTGGCTCGGCGTGTATGCAACCACATTGACATGATGGCGAGGCGGGTTGCATACAAGCGACATATTGTAGGGGCTGGGCGCGCCCCCTCGAAGTACCAACAAGGGAGGAGTCGCGGCGTGCTCCCGGCCAATCATAGTCTCCGTATTGTTCCTCTGCTGCTAAGGTCCACAACACACGCAGACGATATAGAATTCTGAGCTTTATAAGACTTTAGGTTAAGGATAAAAAAAGAGTCCGGTCGAGGAACAGGGGTTGGACGGGTGGTTTATACGACGGAGCTAGGGGAGGACTGGATGCGGGAGGTGGGGGCCGTTACGACTTGGAGGGGATGTGGGGAAAGAGAGATAGTAAAATTTGCGGATCACTCTACGCAAAGAGGTGCCTGGTCCATATGTGAAGTCTTCGTAGCTTGTGTGCTACTAGCAAGTTATTTTGTAGGCCTGCTTGTTTTTGTTGTGTTATGAATAAACGCTGCAAGTGTCGTGCCGTGTGGACAACATGAAGTTTGTGATGCTTGTGTTGTGAAGCCGTGACAATGATCGTGTACCGCAGCGAGGTCCCTCTCACTCCTCCGCAGTCGAGCCCGGAGTCCCACGGCCTGCTCGGCCCCGACCTGGAGCCCGAGATTCGCATCCCGAGACACTGCCCCGCCGCCTTCCTCGGTGAGCGCCCGCTTCACATTACTACTGAAATGCGTGTCCAGCAAAACCTCAGATTCACTGGGTTTATTTTTCCATTCTTTCTTATTAGTTATGACAAACAAAATGTCAGACATTTTCAAACCATATAAATAGTCATAAGTGGGATTGGTGTGACCTAAAAATGAACTAATAGACATATTAATTTTTAAAATGTAGAAAATCCTAATAGTGATTTAATAAAATTTGTCGAGACAGTAACAGTATGTAGTAGGCCTAGGCCTATTTGTTATTCTTTCGTAAAAAAGAACCAAATTAAAATCAATGTTACAAGCGAGTTACATAGTTTATTGTGAAAAATATTCTGGGCGACTTTTGTATTATTACTTTTAAAATAACAGTAAGATACTAAATTTAAAGTGATACATTTCTTTATATAGGCCCATGAATTTATGTATACACATTATAACATCTATAGTCATGTGGCGCGTGTAGGATTTTTGTATAGCCTATATCAGAAGGCATGGTTGACATGCTGAGTTTCTGTTTCTAACGTCGTGTGTCATAGATAGCTAGCGTTTACCTAAATGTTTATGATATTGGTGGTTAAGGAGGTGATGAATCATGGTATATAAATTTCCAATTCGGCATTTGCCTTTGTGACTGAGGGGAACCATGAAAAACTCCACTCAGATTGGCCGACCACTAGGTTTGAACCCTGGTCCTCCCGAATGCGAGTATCAAACGTTGCCATCTGAGACCCCTCGTTCGATTGTATTTTTTTTTTATAAAATTGACAAAACGAAAAAATTAATAAATAAATAAATTAATTAATTAATTAATAATAATAATAGGCCTAATTGTGATTTTAAGAACATGCCTCAAAGTACTTAGGTACATAGACCAAAATAAAATAAAATATAGGCCTGCTAGTATAGATAACTACTATAATTACCCTATTATCATTATAAGCATCATAATCGTCGTCACCCAATATACAGTACTTTAACTTTTTTTTTTTTTTCAATTTAGACCGGCCAGAGGTTGTTTACCAAAGTTATCTTTGTTTTCTGTTTTCGTTTTCACTTGTTTCCTTTGTTTTTACTTACACTAATACAAACACAACACCCATGCCCGAGGCGGGACTCGAACCCACAACCCTTCGGACCAAGCCGTGCCCCTACCGCTTGAGCCATCCGGGCCGGCTGCTTTCAAGTCCGTTCTGACGTTTGAAAAACTGGCAAAAATCTGTCCATTTTTGTGAGAGATTGGGTTTTCGGTGCCGTCCATTAAAAATTTAATAGGCCTATGTTTTTTATTATCTTTTTTTAAATTCGTAGGCCTAAATTGTGTTGGAACCAATCTTCTTTTCATTGTTCTACTTTTTTAACTTAGAGAAACAATTAAACTAAATTAAGTAAATTAATTTCTTGTAATGAATGGGAGCTTTCATTTAATTTCATGTCCTACCCTAGGCCTATAGCATAACAGGCAAATAAGTGCATTAAATTAGTATTACTACACCACACACTGCATTTTATGAAACTATTAAGAAACTCTTAAGACCCGTTACTGTCAAGAACCAGATTTATAATATCGAAGTTACGATAGTGAACACGTTCCTCCAAGTTCTGTAACAAGTTTAAAATGCAAATCATCATCATCATCATCATCATCATCATCATCATATAACTATAAACTACATAGAGAAGGATCATTGGTTGATCCGGGCAAGTCTCCATTCTTTAATAGCCATTTCGGAGGTCTTCCTTCACTTATTCCTCAAGGTTGACAATATTTCATTATTTTTTTAGAGACGGCCTCGTGACTTCCGTTGGACATAAGCGAACCGATTATTTTTGTAGGCCTATCCTGAATTATCTAAAACTGGAATTTCTTCTTTTCTCTTAAAATCTAATCAAATTATATTACTTAGTTTTTCTCATTAATTTCATTTCAGATGCTCTAATTATTATTTATTCATCCTTAGATTTTAGTGTAAAGATTTCGTTGCTATAACTTGCATTAATATATGAAGTGTCAAAATAACATAAATTTGTATTCGAGTAGAGGGGCAGAGAAGGCCTGACGGCCTTATCTCTACCAGGTTAAATAAATAAATCTAATCTAATCTAATCTAATATTCTTTGAAAATGAAGTGGGTTTAAATGTAGGATTATTAATAATTTCTGTTATTCTTTAAAATAATTACTACAATTTTCTTATGCTTAACTTAAATTGTATATAATAAAACAAAATATTAACGACAGGCTAATAACTAACATATGATGAACACAAATAAAAGTACGCCGTACGTTTTAAAAATAAATTAATAAATTCAATAACATGTCCCAAAATATCTCTGTCAACTAAATAAATGCTGAAAGAAAAGAGAAATTACCACCAAAATCAACAACATCATTATCATATCATCATCACCGTCGACCAAAATTGATTATGCTATCACTTCTGTTTAAAAAATGGCAATAATCTGTTTACTGCGGGGACAGTTTATAATTTATTACCTTCAATTTATAATTTAATAGCCATTTGTTTTCGAAGTGTATTTGATGGCTAGAATGTGTTTGAATTATTTTTACAGTGTATATTTTTTCATATTTTCACTTAGATATGTAAATAAATAAACAAATAAATTTAATTTATTATATGTAGCCGATATTTGGCTTGACTTCATTTAGGACATTCTAAGATAATTAATAATTACATTTCTTAAAACACTTCTCTTTCCCGACGATCAAGTCTCGGTTGCAGACTCAGAAAACTCAGTACAGCAGCTCATTTACAAATTAGAAAAATATCGATAAAATACGGTTTAACAATAATAACAGATAAGACAAAAGCTATGGCATTTAGGGGCTAAAACCCTTTAAGATCCAAACTAGTTAGGCCTAGTATAAATAGGGTCAGGATTCGTATGAAAATGCAAATTTTTAATGGCCTGCTGAAAGTCATGTAAAACATTTTTATACATGTTTTAAACGTCTGTGATGAAGAATAGGCTATGCTAAGTTAATCGTGCATATTTTTGCATATAATAGACTCTTGAGCATAATTATATTGCCACCGGCGTGGCTCAGTCGGTTAAGACGCTTGCCTGCCTGTCTGAAGTTGGGCTCGGGCGCGGGTTCGATCCCGACCCAGGTCGATGGCACTTAAGTGTGCTTAAATGCGACAGGCTCATATCAGTAGATTTATTGGCATGTAAAACAACTCCTGCGGGACAAAATTCCGGCACACCAGCGATGCCGATATAACCTCAGCAGTTGCGAGCGTCGTTAAATAACCCACAATTTCAATTTTTAATTCACGAGTTTATGTAGACCTACACATACTTGAGTATTAAGTGAAAAGGATTATGTTAATATCTGATTGAAATAAATTTACATTTGGAGATAATTATTGCAATCAGATATTAACATAATCTTTTTCACTTAATACTTAAGTAGGCCTACGTATAGCCTACATAAAACTCGTGAAGTCGGCCTGGATAGCGTATTCGAAATAACGCTAGCCTTCTGTGCTCTAGGTTGCGGGTTCGATCCCGGCGCAGGTCGATGGCATTTAAGTGTGTTTAAATGCGACAGGCTCATGTCAGTAGATTTACTGGCATGTAAAAGAACTCCTGCGGACAAAACTCTGGCACACCGGCGACGCTGATATAACCTCTGCAGTTGTGAGCGTAGTTAAATAAACCATAATTTAATTTAATTTAAAACTCGTGAATCAATATTACTCATTATTATACATATCAAATTTGATGGTTTAGTATAAGGACAAAAGATTCCATTATGTAAATTAATAATTTAATCAAGAACAGAGTGATAAAATGTCAATTGTGAATGAACTAGAGAAGTGTAATAGGAATTAAATAAAGCGATAGAGATAATGAAAATAAGTGAGGACTATAGCGGGGGAGGCTAGCTAGGATAGTGAAGTATAATATGTAGGAAATTAGTGAGATCTGAAAATGAAATGTACACAAGCAACAGACATAATAACGAACTTATTGGACAATGGTGTAGTACGTTTTAGTAACAAGAATTATTGAAACAGGGTGTGTACGATATAAGTGTACTGAAAATCAAGAACAGAGTCGTAAAAGTGTAAATTTTGAATGATCTAAATGAAGTTGTTAGGACTTAATGGGAGAATGCTGATCAATTTAAATGGGGTCGAATCAAGTATAAGAGCGTCTACAAAAAGGTATATCTGTAATGAATGTAATTGTGGCACCGGATGCAAAAATTGTGAGGTCCACTTTACATGGTTGTAAATGTTGACATCAAATATATCAAATATATTCAAATTAAAAAAATAATAATAATAATTTATATATCGTAAAAACAAGTTGTATCTGATGATGTCATATAGGCCTAATAGGCGAAGACGTTCAGACATTTTAATATTTACACGTATAGCCTATTGGCAAATGTTAATATTGTAATAATGATAAGTCATAAGATTAAACATTATTTATAGTACTCAGTAACTGAGTTACCGGAAAAACTAAACACGGATTGTAAAATTATAAAGTCTAACACATTATCAGTAACACTATACACTTCTGTACTGGCGCGAAAATTTGGACCTTGAAACGAGGCAAATAGCCTCAATAACCACAGCGATATACATTTTTTAAGAAAAAATGGCTAACTACACATGACAGAAGCACAAACATAATGAAGGAAATCACAAAGAGTTAAAAACTGAACGCATTTTGACAAAAATTAAAAATTGCAAATTAACTGAATCCAACATGTACGAAGAATGAACAGGTAGAGAATTTTACAATTAATTCTCAAGAACAGACCACAAACATTTTTTATTATTCCAAAGTCTGTGAGAAATATACTTAATGTTGCTAGTTCAGCATTCTGAGCTTTTAAGTAACCTGTTGTTTTCAAACTCCGCTCTTTTGTGCATTACGTTAATAATTAATTGTGCACACACAGTAGTGCAGATGTGCATGTTGCTGGCCCGCAAAAACGTGAGTCTCCCGTCAACATTCATTCTCGTAAAGGTAGAAGCATTAAAAGGTATCCATCATCATCGCGAGCATCATCAACAACAGTAACTTCAAGGTGTGAGCCTTTGCTCTGTTTCGTACACATTAAATATGCACCTGTACTTACCCATTCATAGCTTCCTAGTACCGTCCACATTTCTTTTATCTTTTGATGTATAATGAAACATGCACTTGGCAATATGGTAATCTTCCATTCTACTTTTGCAGTTGCTACTGTCGTCTAGTATTTATCGTGTTAAATATCCCAAGTTCCATTCGTATATACTCGTCTCTCGTTTTAGGGCCTATCACGTAATGTTACTCAAGTCAGATAGGCCTATTGTGGAATTCTGTACATTAGATGATACTACGGAAGTTCACATTGGGTTATAAAATAGTAACTGACTACGTATGTCAGTAGAAAAAAATTCAGGAGAGCGAAAAAATTGAATACCATTCATATTATTTTTTGTGCATCAGCACAAATTTCTTCAAACTGTGAAAGGCTTGAAGTCGACTTACAAGCAAATATTCTCATGGGGGTAGATAAAAAAGTTATTTTTTTTCTTCCACCATGTTAGTCTAATAATTCCAAAACAAGTGTTTATACAGGGCGTCAAAAAAAGTATCCAATATTTTAGGAGGTGATAGTATGCATCAAAACAAGAAAAAAATGTCTAATACACATGGGTCCCACAACACATACTTTCTGAGATCTGAAAACTTGTTCATAGAAGGTGCTCAATGTGACGTCCATTTATGGCAATGCATTTTTCTGTCCTACATTACAGCAGACTACCAGATAATCATAACGTAGTTGATGGAATACTGATACGTCGCAAGGAATACTGAAAACAAAAGTTTTGTTTCAGATATGAGCGGGGTTCAGCAGAGATGGTGTTGTGAATTTTCGTAATCAGCATGTGTGAGCTGATGAAAACCCTGTGCAGTGCATCAGCACCGATTCTCAATCAACGTATAGGTAGGCGTTCTTGGCGACAAATTAAGGGCCATACGTGCTACCACAGAGATTAACTGGGGATCGTTATCAGGACTTTCTTATTAACATTTTGCCTACCTTGCTGGAGTATGTACCATGTCAGCAAAGACTACAGATGTGGTTCATGCATGATGGCACACCAGCACATTTTCTCCGCAATGTGCGTGAACACCTGGCGCTGACATTTCAGAACCGCTGGATTGATCGGGGATGCCCCACACCTTGACCTGTTCGTTCCCCAAACCTAATCCCCTAGACTTTTGGTTATCAAGAACAACCAGGTCAATTTCAAAGAGTGCGTGATTCCTTACGCCGAAGCGCATAGAAATGCATTGCCATGAATGGACGTCACATTGAGCACCTCCTGCGATCTCAGGTGTTGTAGGACCCATGTTTATTAAACATTATTTTCTTGTTTTGATGCATACTAGCACCTCCTAAAATATTGGATACTTTTTTAACACTCTGATAAATTTTGGCAACTCGAGCACAATTACAAGGGACCCCCAGAAAGTATGTTTTCCTGGTGCCGTTTACAGAAAGAAAACACAATTTCATGGAAAGATTTATTGGAACAGATACGGATATTGGTGAACTATTTTTCAACATATTCTACACCGGAAATGAGGCATTTTTGTCATACCGTGGGATCCCTGCGCCGTAGAAGTCTGCCGCCTGGTATCGGAACCAGTGTGTGACAGCCGTCTGCACCTCTCTGTTGATGCCACATTATGAGAAATGTTTCAATTCGGGTATGGAATAAGTTGAAAAATAGCTCAACAATTGCTCTATCTGTACCAATAAATCTTTCTATGAAATTGTTTTTTTTTCTATAAACGGCCCCAGGGAAACTTAATTTCTGGGGAAGGGTCGTAATTGCGCTCGAGTGGCCAACATTTGTATAAGCACTTGTTTTGACATTATTAATATTGTGGAAGAAAAAAATAACTTCTTTATCTGTCCCCATTAGAATATTTCCTTGTTAGTTGGTCTTTCTTCTCGTCAATAATTGTGTCTCATGTTGGACTGTAGAGGGTGTCTGACTTAAGCAGTTCATTTTTGCTTAGGCAGCCGAAATAACAGTCGAGATATGTGGGAGGTATGTAAGGGTTTCGCAGGCGGAACAAGGGGTGGTTATAACGTTCACTAACATCATCACGTGAATGTTACGAATTTTATTCTTCGTATGATAATTTGATGTTAAACACGTGCTAACAATCTGTTACGTTAATTATTTATTTTCTTTCTCCTTTCCTACGTTTATTCCATTCTTAGATAATGTTTTATCATTTGCTCTTCTTATAGTTCCTATAACATCGTATTCTTAATATGCAAGTTAAGCTATATCCAATCCTTCAAATTAATTTATTTGGTTTATTTTTACTCAGTATAAGCAACATATCTTTAAAGAACAGACAGTCCAGAATTTTAACATAATTTATTAATTTATTTCAATAGTTTTTTAATATGTGACACTACCATGAGAACGTCAAAACCTGGATAGATCAAGAAAAATGTTGGATTCAGACTGTAACAGACTATAATATGATCTAAGACATACGAGATCAATAACAACCCGTATAGAGTTAGACGATGTCGAGGTAGTTTCCTCTCTGGAATATCTTATAGACCTATTTAATTCTTCTCTCGCTATCATTCAATTTTTCTGTTACGAGTTTCAGATATTTGAACCGTGAATGGTTACCAACAGTAGAATTAGAGCCTGTGTAATTATTCCAGTGGAACATTCTAGTTCAGATGATCTTACGATAGACTGCTTATTTCTGCTTTAAAGTAATATTAATTAGAATATTCTAGAATCACCTGAAATCTCAGTTCGAAATATAAAAAGTACAAAAAGAAGAAGAGTGTATTCAATACTCTCAGGCAATCTAAACATGTATACAAACCCATCACTCTAGCTAAGAGGTATGAAATATCTTCGTGAGATCCGAGTAGGCCTATCATAAATGTTTGTTTCTTTACTCGATGCATTGTATGAATTAATATATCGAACACTCCACCGAACTTAAGTCTATTTAGTCTTTTAGCTGTTGTCAGTCGTTAAGTGAACTAAAATTCAAGCGCTGCGAGTTGAAGAATTTCAACGACAAAAAGTATTGTGTCTCCACCCTAGTCGTGTTGTGCGTGATGCCTAAAACAATTTATGAGCGGCTTGAGTTTGACACTCTGTATTTTAATACAATAAAACCATTTTAACAGAAAGTGTTGCCCTTTCCTACTGACCAATTCAATTACATTTCAAACATTTAAAGATAGTACTGAGAAGACAGGATGTCAAGGCTATACGGAGGATAAGAAGGTTGCTCGAGGGGAGAACTCGCGTTCAATTGTTTACATTAGCCAGGGTTACTAACATAACATAATAGGCGACCCTTGAGGTCTGGTGCAGTCTTACCCTGATGTTGGGCCTGTAAATAGTACCGAAATGTTGGACATGTTAATTCCAAGTACATGATGTAAAATCCAACATTTTTCTTGTAATCTCTCATATTTTTCTTCTTTAAAAGGAAGCGTTATTATGTTTTACGGTAATGTCTAGAACAGAGAAACAGAACTGGCGAGAGAGGGGTGGAAAGCATGGGGAAAACGTTGGTTTCCCGTCCACAGTCCACCGGAGTTGAATGACGTATAGTTGTGGCCCGTACGCAAACACATAAGATGGACACTGAATACAAATCCCCTCCCCTACCAAGTCAATGACGCGAGGGTGGAAGGAAGGGGTGAGTGACGTATCCGATAGTGACGTAACGCCACAATTGGTGCCCAGTTCTGCAAGCCTGGTCTAGGTCTGCTGAAGCAAAAGTAGTAGATAACGTTTTTACTAGGGTGGGCCTAATTGATGTTTGTGTTCATTTATTTCATATGTGTTTACCGTTAACAGCTTATAATATAAGAATAACACTTCCAGTTATGAAAATATTCTCCAGTGATAGACGTAGGCTAAATGCTCTTCTAAGCAATAGCGTAGTCTCAGTGTATCTTATTAGTTTAAGTATTGTAACAGAATATAATAACGTAAAACATGATTATATTTTAAAATGTTACACAGTCAAATCTCTCTACAACGATATGTAGGGAAACAAAGAAAAATATTGTTATAAAGATATATATTGTTATAAAGAGATTTTTAAAAATAAGAGTTAAATTGGTAAGAGGCTTTCTATTCAGCTTACTTGGTATGTATATTATGGTATAAAGTGTTAAAATTATCAATGAAACCCTCTTAATATGCTGCTCATTGTACTGTTATACATTTTTTGAAAGAAATCACGAATGTCAGTTTGTTTCAGAGCTCTCTTCACGGAAATTGACACACATAAAGACCTTATTAAATCCAAAGACATGAAATGCTGTACTCTTCTGGAACATCACTAACACTAGATGGGAACTGTTGAAGTGATTCACAAGCTAGCAACTGTACTGTCCTATAAAATTAAAAAAAAAACACTTATGTTAAGTTTGTTTCAGAGCTCTCTTCATGGAAATTGGCACACATAAAAACTTCATTAAATCCAAAGACACTAATACTGTACTCTTCTGGAACAACACTAACACTAGATAGGAACTGTTGAAATGATTCACACGCTGTCCATTGTTCTGTCCTACATTTCTTGAAAGAATTCACTTACATCAGTTTTTTTCACAGCTCTCTTCTTGGTAATTGACACACATAAATATCTTATTCAATCTAAAGACGCTAAATACGCAGTAGTCAGTTAAACTGAGGTTTCTATCAAGTAATATCACGTATCTTACTGTATCGTTTAACGACAAACATTTCATTTTACCGAGCTTTATCGTAGTAGAGAGAGATATACTACACTGGGGACCATTAAAGTGTATCTTCAATAGAGATATATCGCAATAGAGTATATCGTTATATCGGGAGAATTTTTACACTGAAGGAATACATTTTATGCCGGGAATTATATTTTTACTCGCAATAGAGGGGTTTATCGTTATAACGATAGTTGTTATACGGAGGATTTGACTGTATTTCATTTTACTAATTCTTTATTTTTTTACATAAATTTCAGGAGATATTTTTCTGCAGCTATATGTCCAGCATCCAATTATTACGTAGGCCTATAGGTTTCCAAGAAGGAACTGAAATGTTTGCCCGTAGCAACAGATAACAAATTGTTATAAATTGTACTATAACTGAAAAACTGATTCTGTTGTAATTGCAGTAGGTTCACATTGGATACAAATTGCCAATCTATGAAATTTTCGATTAGATTGATGTAGGCCTATTTAGGTAAAGTCGTACAGTTATAGAAGCAGATATGAATAAAATAATATTTCCAGTTTATCGTAAGGGAGTAAAGAAACTCTGTTTAATTTGTCAAAATATGTAAGAAGCTTCTTATAACTTAATACTTCATTTGATGTGCAAGTGTGATTAGAGTCCATTAAGAAAATCAATTGATATGATATGATATGATATGATATGATATGATATGATATGATATGATATGATATGATATGATATGATATGATATGATATGATATGATATGATATATGATATGATATGATGTGATATATGATGTGATATATGATGTGATGTGATGTGATATATGATATGATGTGATATATGATATGATGTGAGATATGATATGATATGATATGATATGATATGATATGATATGATATGATATGTGATGTGATATATGATATGATATGATATGATATGATATGATATGATATGATATGATATGATATGATATGATATGATATATGATATGATATGATATGATATGATATGATATGATATGATATGATATGATATGATATGATATGATATGATATGATATGATATGATATGATATGATATGATATGATATGATATGATATGATATGATATGATATGATATGATATATGATACGATACGATACGATACGATACGATACGATACGATACGATACGATACGATACGATACGATACGATACGATACGATACGATACGATACGATACGATACGATACGATACGATACGATACGATACGATACGATACGATACGATACGATACGATATGATATGATATGATATGATATGATATGATATGATATGGTATGGTATGGTATGATATATGATATGATATGATATGATATGATATGATATGATATGATATGATATGATATGATATGATATGATATGATATGATATGATATGATATTTATTAGTCAAACGGCATGTCATGGCGTACCTTCACATTCCTTATTTAGGAAACACCACAACTCATCATTACATTTTTTTTGCCATTACATTACTTTTTTTTCATTGTCTACTTATCTCTCCTATGTTACTATTGTTAAAATCATGAATTTTTTCTACTCAACAGATCAAACACCACTTTTGTTCTCAACTATCCCCTCCGTTTACGTATTGAAACAAATCATATTACATTAACACTATTGTCAGTGACTCTTTATTACATTCACACTTCGCCTTAATTCTTTACTATATTAACACTATTTTCCCTTACTCTTTATTATTTTAACACTATTCCCTTTACTCTCTAGTCTATTAACACTATTACTCTTTATTCGTTACTGTATTAACGCTATTCCCCTTTGCTTTTTACTACCTACATTAATATCATTCCCCTTTACTGTTTACTATATTACCCCATTCCTCTTTACTCTTTACTATCATAAAGAAAATCAATTATTAAATTAAATTATGCGATAAGGTATAATTAGGTTAGGTTTGAGTTGGGTTGGGTTGGGTTGGGTTGGGTTGGGTTGGGTTGGGTTGGGTTGGGTTGGGTTGGGTTGGGTTGGGTTGAGTCATTCAGTTTTCAATAAGGTACGAGATTTTGTATTTTTGCAACATGTAGAAACATCCATCATTCTGAGCTAAGTATCGACTTCCTCATCAGAGAAAGTTAGAAAAGGGGAACCTATCACTGCCGCTGAACAATAGTTCTTGGTGACTAACCGAACGAATAGACTCTTCTTTCCTTACCTTCCGCGATAATGGAGGTGATTCGAAGCTCAGAAACACTCCATGACCTCGAAGTACTGTAGGTTAGGTTAACTCATACAGATACGTAGATGGATTTGGGAAATTTTATTAGCATATCGCATGGTTTAGTCTGTCAGAATGAGTTACATTTTTCAATATTTTACAATTTAACTGTAATTGGGTTCACAGTAAATACAGATAATCCGTTGTTTCATCAGGTTAGGTTAACAGATTTTTGGCGATTCGGCGATGTCAGGTTGACACGTTTTCGAATGAATTTAAATTAACGCGTGGAACTGCGTGGATTTTAATCTAAAATAAGCTTGAACAAAATATTGCATTAACATTATTCTCGGCGGATTTTCATGCCCACCTGTCTCGTCGCTGCTTTATCTACCAAAACTCTCTCCCAGGGATTGAACTCTGATTTGTGTTCTATGACAGTGTCATCTGGCACTTGCAGCTGAATAACTATGTTCTTTAGTATGTGCGTAAAGTGTTCAGTAACAGTCCTTGCAAGTTACGATTCCTGAGCATATGTAGTATGATTGGTAAAGTTCTCTGCGACCATTTCGTTGCTTCGCGCTTAAATTTTTCAGAAATAGGTCTGTTTATTCTACATCATAACTTTTGATCCATATCTTTTAAACGCCTTCAGAAATAGCCTATACATTTTATAAAAGTCTTTGCATAAACATTTTCTGTTCCAACAAATATTTTTCATAATATATCTGTCACGTTTACGGTTTAAGAATATTTTAGTACGTTAATTAATTATTAACTTAAATCAGTTTAAGTAATGATGTTCGGTAACATCCTAGGCCTACAAGTCACAAGTAACCGGATCGGCATTTATTCACTCAGTAACAACATTATGTATGTATGTATGTATGTATGTATGTATGTATGTATGTATGTATGTATGTATGTATGTATGTATGTATGTATGTATGTATGTATGTATGTATGTCTATGTATGTCTATGTATGTATGTTTGTTTGTTGCTTTGTTTGTTGCTTTGTTTGTTTGTTTGTTTGTTGGTTTGTTTGTATGTGTGTATGTATGTATGTATGTATGTATGTATGTATGTATGTATGTATGTATGTATGTACTGGGTGTTCATTTCAAAGTGTGTCATGACGTCACTGTTGTGAGTCAGCGATTTGAAGCGAGTTTCAGCTATTATGTCAGAGAAGTTGCCTATTAATCAAGGCGTTCAATCTGAACTTGAGAACGTGTATGGTATAACTTGAATGTCGTAGCAACAGATGGCGGCCTGTAAAGTCTGTGTGCTACCATAACCTCTTTCGAACTGTGTTTTGCGCGGGCAAGTCGTACGCAGGGTATTTGTTATCATCGATTGCGTACGGCAACATTCCACAACACAAATCAAAATGCTCCGTGTCCATGTTGACCGTCCAAGTTAATGTCAACAAATACGTAAGTAATCGTCTTAACCCTCTCCCCATATCCCGACAGTAAGAAAAAAAACTCACTTCAGTACGTGTTTCCAAACAGTTCACATTCTTGCCACTACTGGCGTTACCGTACGTATCGGTAAGTAATCTTCAGAATGAACGCCGTACTTGCTAGGCAACTTCTCTCGCATTTAGGTAATACGCCTTTGCGGAAGTGTAGGAAGATTGAATTCTCTAGGCTCATCGGATAGCCACATGACGACATACAGTGAGCCATGACACATTTTGAACTGAACACCCAGTATGTATGTATGTATGTATGTATGTATGTATGTATGTATGTATGTATGTATGTATGTATGTATGTATGTATGTATGTATGTATGTATGTATGTATTAACACTGCACTTGGGTATACCTAACCCGGTTTCAGTTACATATATATAATATACAATAACATTACAATAATTAAAATAATAAAATTACAATAGTTACAACAATAAAAAATAAACGTAGCCTAAATTTAAAAAACGCAAACTTATGACAAAATCTGTAATGTTAATCTTCCGCTAGCCATATGATATTTTAATTGTATGTTACAGCGAGCATCCCGAAATGCGGCGGCTGCCAGGAGCTGATCCTGGACCGCTTCATCCTGAAGGTCCTGGACCGCACGTGGCATGCCAAGTGCCTCAAGTGTAGCGAGTGCAGTGGCCAGCTCAGCGATAAGTGCTTCGCCCGTAACGGCCAAGTCTTCTGCAAGGACGACTTCTTCAAGTGAGTACTCACTACAGATCAGCAGGAAGAAAATTGCTGATATACACCAATACTGACAAATAACTGTACCACCTTAATGTAACGATGGCAGAATCAGTCACGACCAAACAAGAGCTCTGCCTGTGGTGTGTACTCTTCAAAATACGATAAGTTATATCATTTTCTACTAACACTGCTACTGCTACTGCTAATATTTCTGCTACAGTTATTCCTCGGTATCTATTGGTTACCACGTGTGGAATTTGATCCAAAATTCACAAAATCAAAGTTCGGTAGAAGGTATTGGGATCTTAAGAAGTGATCAAAATCATTAGCACGTCTTATTGAGAAAGAAAGGTGTAGCCGGAAGATTTCATTCAATGGATTTACGGTGTATAAGACCACTCTATTCCTATAGCCTCTGAGTAAGGTTGCCAGATACTTATACACTGCTCCGTCGATATAGGAGAAAGTAAATGCTCTCCTACTTAGATATAACACGCGCAGAAAGTCCCTGCAATCGGCAAACGTCGTTTTTAGGTAGAGCCAATACCAGACTGTGTAGTCTGGTCTTGGTAGAGTCTGGTCTGGTCTTGGTAGAGCATGAAAATCAAGGAATATTATGGACAGGAAAACATCTATCATACGGGAATAAGTACAGTAGACTTTCCTAAGTTCCACAAACCAGAATTGAAATTTCAGTCCAATAAGGGTAGTGGGTGTGGCAGGTGAAATGAATACAAATTCTTATTTTTTATCCATCAACGAATACAAGACTGTACTTGCATTTCCTGCCCGCCCCGAGACTTGTGTATGCCCTCTAGTACCACAGTGGGTTTCGACAGTTCCGTCTCACAAACACATCAATTCACCGTCTCACAAATTCTCATTGTGGCGATATATAGATCCCCAAACAATTGTATAAATGAATTTTTAGACTATTTTGAACTATTTTTGTCTAATTCTAAAGACACAAGCAATCAAATCATTGTTGGAAACATTAACATACAAATTCTAAAAGACAAATTAGACAGTAATGGCAATAGGTACATGAATATCTTATTCACGAATATGGATTTGTCAAATTTTTACACATTATTACTCGGCCTGATTCTAAGTCTCTAAAAATTGTTCGTATCCTGCTTTTGTCCTCATTTCAAACAAATTTATTCTTTTTCATTTACACTGCTCCGCCGATTTAGTAGAATATTTTTGAGTCTAAAGAAAGCAGAAAACAATACAATGTAATCTGTAGTTGTGACGAGAATCCAAGCCCCCGCATAAGGGTATGGCGTCATGTCACAAAACGTTCACGTCTCAGTATTTCTGACAAAGTAAACATTATTCAACATCTAGAAAATAGTAAGGATATTACTGGAGAATTTAAGATAATATTTATTTATTTAATTCATTCATCTATTTATTTGTTTACTGTATTTATTTTATAGATAGATGTATTCTAGGAAATGCAATTAATTTTTATTAACGTTGTATCAGATTCACATTTTATAATGAATTAACAATTCTTAAATACAGTGGAAGCTCTTAAGAAATCACTGTATTCAAGAATTGTTAATTCATTATAAAAAGTGAATCTGATACAACTTAATAAAAATTAATTGCACTTCCTAGAATATATCTATCTATAAAATAAAATAAAATAAATACTTGCCTTGCTTTGATCACATATTTTTTAAAACAAATAGTAACTGGAAATTTGTGTCTGCAATTTTCTGTAGTGCTATTACCGACCACTATGCAGTTATTGCATTATTCGAAATTGGAATTAAAAACCCGAATACATCTCAGTATCCTCTCCATATAAAAAGAAACATAAATTACAGTAAGCTAATTTCGCTTATAGAAAAAGAGAATTGAGATTCCGTCCTTAACTGTGAAAATGCTGAAGTATGCTTTCAAGTATTCCAAAATTTAATATCTAATTATGTAGACAGAAGCACAGATGTATCTTACCTTAAAGTATCTTGTAAATTAAGAAGAATAAAACCCTGGATAACCACAGGTATCATTAAGTCAATCCGTATAAGAGACAAATTAGCCAGAAATATTAGAAAAGAACCTGATAATATAAATCTAATAAATTATTACAAAAAATACAGAAATACCCTAACTCTTATTATAAGAAACATGAAAACTCAGTATTATCAATATCAATTTCAGAAGTATCGAAATAATCCTAGGAAATTCTGGCAAACTATTAATGAAGCCACAGACGTAAATGTGAACCAAAATAGTATCATATTAGAGATTTTAAATGAAGAGGGAGAAATATTTAAAAACAAAAAGGACATAGCTAATGAATTTAATAAATATCTCTCAAAGGTTGGACATAGCATTGCATCGAAAATTAACAAATCGGCATTTAACACGGAAAATTATTGCAGTGGCCATAATAAGCACGCATCTTCCTCCATGTTTTTATCACCAGTAATCGAAGAAGAAATTTATAATATTGTTAAATCCTTAAAAAATAATGTCTCACCGGGAATCGACAAAATTACAAATAACACATTAAATATTATCATTAAACATATATTAAAACCGCTTGTTTATGTGTTCAATCTATGTCTCACCCAAGGAGTTTTCCCAGAATCTCTGAAAAATGCTGTAGTTGTACCGGTCCATAAGTCAGGGGAAAGAAAAAGTCTGAATAACTATAGACCTATATCCTTGCTCTCTAGCTTTTCAAAGATATTAGAGAAATGTTAAAAAAACAGATTAGTAAATTACTTAGATAAAAATGAAATTCTGTCCAAACATCAGTATGGTTTCAGAAATAAATAATCTACGGACGACGCAATTATTGCAGTCACTGGTAAAATTATGTAGGAGTTGGATAACGATTGTAAATGTTTAGGGATTTTCTTAGATTTAAGGAAAGCTTTTGACACGGTTAACCATCGTTTACTTGTGGACAAATGATTTGATATAGGAGTCAGAGGTATTGCGCATAAGTTATTTCAATCATACTTAAACAAAAGAACTCAGGTAACCAAAATTGATGATAATATCAGTGAAAAGCTAAATATTGGTATAGGTGTCCCTCAGGGAACAATTTTAGGTCCTATTCTATTTTTAATATATATGAATGATTTATTAAACATTGATTTGAAAGTACATAATGGCTCCTGTTATTCTTACGCTGATGATACGGTGGTGATTTTCAGTGGTTTAACTTGGGGGGACACTTATAAACATGCCAACGTAGGTGTAAATTTGATCAAAAACTGGCTTGATGCAAATTTGCTATCTCTAAATATAACTAAAACTACTTTGGTGCCATTTTCTTCAACAGTCTCTGGATTGAACAAATTGAAATCACTTTCCCATTTAAAATTAATAATCCACAACTCATTTTGTAAACTCTCTACAACCTGTAAATGCCCTTGCCCGGAAGAATCTGTAGATGTGAAATACCTGGGAATTATTGTTCATCAGCACTTGAAATGGGATAGACAAATCACCTTTTTATGTAACAGGATCCGTAAAACAATGTACAAATTTGTAAACCTTCGCCATTACTTGCCTACTCATGTATTACGTTTGGTTTATTTGGCTATAGTTGAATCTGAAATCCAATATGATATAATTGGATGGGGAGGCATTACAAAAACTGCTCTTTTTCCTCTAATTATGTTGCAAAAACGTATAATCAAAATTTTTTTGAAAAGGCGACTGGATTATCCAACAAATTTGATACATTCCGGATTGAATGTTTTTAGAATTGATCAAATTTATAAGTACTCTTTAATGAAATTCTATCATAGAAATAGAATGAATTTTGTAGCTTAGCCACATGATCATAATACAAGACGAAATGAAATTCTTAAATTATTTGAACCTAAATGTTTCACATCTGCTGCTTTACTACACAGCACAAATTATGGTCCACGGCTATATAATTCGATAATAAAATTTCATCCAGAATTGACTACTTTAAGCAATGAAATTTTCAGATCCAGAATTAAAAAAATATATATGACAGACTTCCCTGTATTTATATTATGTACCATGTATTGTAAAACAAGTTTATTCCTACACTAAGCATATTTTTACTATCTTATCTCGGTTACTATATCAAAATGACCTGTACTAGTTATACTACTAATAATGATTTAATATTAATCCACCAATCTCAACATCGTCTCTTTTTTCACTCAGTTATTACTAGTATTATTATTTACTAATTTTATTATCATCTTTATGTGACCTTTTTTCTTAAGTATTTCTTCTACAAAGTATGTATATTTATGTAACGGAACTGTCCCCAAACACGAGCTTTGCTCTTTCGGGATATTTTAATGTAACGTTTTTATGTATATGTTCTTAATTAAATTAAATTAAATTGAATTGAGTTGAGTTGAGAGTTGAGAGTTGAGTTATCCTGAAACAACTCCAGTCAAACTCGTTGCTCAATTTCTCGCCCAAGTTTTCTGCTCCGTATGCAGACGTCTCTACAAACTCTATGATACTTTAGTGTCTGTATAAATTTATACTGTTTCCAACAACAACAACAATAATTCTAATAATAATAATGATAATGATAATAATGGTTTTATTTAACCTGTTAGAGTTAAGGTCATAAAGCCTTCTGTAGTAAACTTTGAAATAGAGAACATTACAAATATACCAAATATAAGATAGTAGACCTATACAAAAAATTGAAAAACATGATCGCAATACTATGTGAACAATAGGCCTAAATCAGTAGACACTGTATATGACATTGCAACGATCTTCTATGCTTGAATCAAGAAAATAGGAAAAAGTCATTTCTTAGCACTGTTTCAATACAATTCATTATGGAAATTGTATTCCGGTGAGTCTAAATTGATAATTTGAATATTTTATTTGTGGTTTTTCAGTCTACTGTAAATTACTTATCTTGGTATAAATTTAAAAAAATTACAACATGTAACAATTTGTTTAATATTAATTTATATTGCAAAAGTTTTCGCCATTCTTGGCAATTTCAGGCATTCTTACAATATCTAAATATGTATTCATTTATAGATTAGGCTATATATAGCCAATGAAAATCTATAAATGAATACATGTATAGATATTTAAGAATGCCTGAAGATGCCAAGAATAGCGAAAACGTTTGAAATATAAATTAATATTAAAATATAAATTATTATATGTTTAAAAATTTGTTTTTTGACTTACACCAAGATAAGTAATTTAGACTAAAAACACACAAATAAAATGTAAAAAAACAACTGTTTCAATGGTTCAGAAGTCTTTCAAAAGATCGAGAAAGTTTGTGGAAAGAAAGGGAACTGGATTAACAACATTAGGAATTGGATTACAAATAGGGCCGTATTCATAGACATTTCGCAGCACGCGCTACGAGCGTACTAAGCTAGTCCCGGCTATCCACTGGTTATTAGTACAGAATTCAAATCATATCCTATCGCTAACACTGGTTTATGAATACGAAAAACGCTGATAATCTACCGAAAGCCCGCGCTAAAAATGTCTATGAATACGGCCCAAAGAGATTCGATTAAACTGAAATAATTATGGTTACTTCAACCCGTTTCTATATTTATTATGCCGCTGTGCTAGGGCATTACTAAAACTGCTACTTTTATTTCTGTGCTGCTACTAGAGAACTAGCGAAGGTGAGCAGATCTCCGCTATGCCATCGAATGGCATCATAATATTATTAATTCTTCACAGTTCAATTACCATGAAGGTTTAAATCTCATGTAACTGGGCAATATCAGCGTAGGCTTACTTTCCTGACACAGTTATAAATTGAAGGCCGTCCTTTGTGTCTATTAATTTACACTACTGTTCTTAAAAATGTTGGCATCTATGAATTTATCAACAGTAATCTCACTAGAGGTTTTGATTAATCTAGAGAAAATCATAACTCGAGTGGAATTCAATTGACTATTACACGATTAGAAGAAAGTATATAAAGATTAGAAGTAACGAAGTACTCCAATACAATAAAATATTAATTGATTTACGAAAATACAAAACTGTTTTCAAATTTATACCATCTCAACATTATAAATATTACGCTAGTAGATGGCAGTAGTGTGTTATGAATAGCTGTTTTCTTATCAGTTGTGCCAACTATGGAATCTTCATTGAACTCTGTGGACGGTTACTGGTCAAGAAGGCTTTGTTGATTCAGTTTCATTTTTATTAAAACAGTTGCATTCCACTTCAATTATCCCGATCCCAGTAATCAACGTCACTTGACAGATGATTTTGAATAAATCTTAGTATTAAACAATCTCTGATACGTGACTGTTCATAATATCATATAGCAGAAGCTATAACATAACCTAAATAATATAAACGAGTGTTAGAAAAGTTTTAATTAGGGATGATGAAATAAACAAGAAACATTTTAATTAACGATGACGAAATAAAAAATAAACATGAATGATTTTAAAAGAAACAATTATTGAAAGTAGGTATAATTTTCAAATTTGAATGTTTTAGTGGTTGGTGGTTCAGTTGATGTTATATTGGACGTGTGCGTAAAAGAAGTGAACTCGGTGATGTACATGGTGTATCCCTCAACTTACTCAGGATTTCCGAATGGTGCTCTTCATTTATTTGTAAACAGGGTTTCAGGAAAGATGCATAGCTATGACGAGTGATCTTTATTAATTCTTGTTCTTGTATGCCAATGTGAGTCATATTGGAAAGTGCTGTGAATCGACTGGAGTGGTTTGTAATTTTCTGTTTTTTGACGTCCAGACCATTGCAGTTTGAAATGTTGGCAAACAAAGAAATAAATGCTAGGGTAGTGATAAAAATAAACAAATGCTAGGGACGCGATAAAATTGTGCGATAAGCAGCCATGATTGGTTGAAAGACGTCCTTTCGTACCGTTTTATTGATAAAAAGTAGTGTGACGTAGTAAAAGTGTAATAGTCAGGGGAATGAGTCTTAAATAAATCGTGGTCCCGGTCTCGAAAAGGTTACGATTCATGGATTAGATACAAGCAAAACGGAAATTACATTCTCATGTAAAATTATTAATTGATGCTCACAGTCGAATTGTAATTAAGAAAATGACTGGCACCTGGAAAAACAAATGGTTATCAGAAATTGTATTAACTCTCATATAAAACTTGTAATTATCGTTACATATATTTGTTCTCAGGAATGTAATTCGTTTATTACTTACCGTCTCTGTTTGATTCGTTCCATGAGAGAGAACTGAATTGAAATTTTTACCATGAGTAACAGAAATACCCCTCAGAGAGGAATATAAATTTGATGGTTCTGTAATTGATTTTCTGGGTACTCAACGAAATTACGAAAAGATCGACACCGCCTTCAATTTTCTTTTCGAAGGGAGAAACAGTAAAAATAATCAGTTAATACATCAGAATTGTTGAGGGAAGTAGCGGAGTTCTTTATACAGGAACTACTCAGCTTGCTTCAAAATAAATATCTTTTATATTATTCAAAAACAGGATATTATAGGTCCTACAATTATATATTATATATACATATAATTCAGCTGAAATGAGTAAGAATTCCAGTAGAGTCAATTACTGTATATATACCGGGTGGCACAAAATTAACCTACATTCATTTTCTGTGTACTTACTTAAATGATTTAATTTATTTTGTGTTTAAATTGTTTTTCTTCTGTATTAACGCACAGTTGGAGTCTGTGTGAAACACTTTGACACACATGAACACACATCTCAGTATCTGTCCAAGAATTCAAAAGCATTCTAAATGTAACTCTCAGCTGTTCAAGAGATTCTGGTTTCCTACCGTACACTGAGTATTTCATCGCACCCTATAAGTAGGCGGTAGAAGTCCACTGGGTTGAAATCGGGTGAACGTGGTGGCTGCACACCTTCCTATCACTTTAAAGTTAAAAATTTGATCCAAGTACACAGGAACAACTGTAGCATAATGGGGAAGCGCTCCATCGTCCTAGAAGTAGAGTTCATGAAAGTTTTCCACATATATCATGAGTCTGGCACCACATGTAAACAAGCAGATCGTACCACTAACACTATGCCAACTGTCTGTTATACTCGGCGATAGGTTTTCGTTTGTTTCGTTACCATCCAGCAAAACTTTAATTATCTATGATATTAACTTTAAATGCCATTAGAGAAATTGCTGGTGCCAAATTACATACTGTACATTGTTGCCATGATATTACTACAATATTATACCTACATTTTAAGAGTGTAAAGTATCTTTTGCTCCATATATATATATATATATATATATATATATATATATATATAAATTATTGGACGTTTAAGAATTCCCCTTTTCAATATCTCGAATAATAATTGTTTTCTGATGTGCTTGATAAAAATATGAAAATATCCACTTCAGTAACAGATTAAGTTAAAACTCAGCAATTGAAATGGTACAATCAAGTAAAAAACAAAACGATGAACTGGAGACTGTAAAAAAATAAGTAGACCTATATTTCAACGGATAACAATTGAAAGAAGATACAGGTCCATCTGAAAGGAATGTTATTGGTTTGATATTATTAATGTTATTATTTAGTTATTTTCCAAACACATCTTAAAATAATGTATACGTCCGAAGTTTTGCCACTTATCTAAATTTTTATGAGATTTCTTGATCACATCTGTCAGTATAATACTCGCATTAGGCTATGTCCGTTTGCTATGTGCTTTTTGTCTTGTTCCAATGAACTTTGAATGCTCGTTTTGCAAAGACGTGAGAAGTTGTGTTTATTATTATTATTATTATTATTATTATTATTATTATTATTATTATTATCACCACCATTTATTTATTTATTTGTTTATTTATTTATTTATTTATTTATTTGTTTATTTATTCGCTCGTTTATTTATTTGTTCATTCATTCATTCATTCATCCATTCATGTATGTATTTGTTTGTTTGATTATTTATTTATTTATTTATTTATTTATTATTTTATTTATTTATTTATTTATTTCACATTGAGAGAAAATTTATTTTTATAATTTTTTTCTCCCTTTTTTTTAATTTTCTATCTTATGAAGTTGAATAAGTTATTCATAGTTAAGCAAGCACATTATTGAGTTCAGATTACTGTTTTATGTCCATCTTCACTCGTTGATAAGGGATCGGCATATTTGTCTTTATCGACTTTTATTTCAACAGCTTTACAAGAAATACCTTAGTGAATCTGAGAGCATTCTCTGTTGTGTTGCCTTTGAATATTTGTCCTGAAATGAAATGGGACATCCAGCTACTAGACATTCTATGGTTTCATCAAATTTTTACGAATCCTACACACGCTGTTTTCCTCTCTTCTAATTACTTTTATTGCGTAGCTCTTGGTCTTCAGTGTCTTATCTTGAGCAGCTATATAAAATATTCAGCTTCTCCCTTCAAATTACTGTAGGTACTTAATGAAAGTACTGTTTTCACAAATTAACTGTTCATCTGTCTTTTCTATTGTCCATGCTTGATTTTAATTACAATTTTCTCTCATCTCCTCAATTGGCTTCTGAATAATAATAATAATAATAATAATAATAATAATAATAATAATAATAATAATAATAATAGTAATAATAATAATAATAGTAGTAGTATTAATATTATTATTGGTATTATATTATTATTATTATTGTTATTATTATTATTATTATTATTATTATTATTATTATTATTATTATTATTATTATTATTATTATTCAAAATACTAAACTCACGAAACTAAACAAATAAAACTGAAGAATCAGTCATCGGTGTTTATGCCTAATAAAAGTATAAGCTTATTCTCTATTTATAATTTGAATAAAAATGTATTATAGGCCTACTACATTAAGAAACAGATAGGCCTATCCCTCTCCTGCTACTCATTTGAACTCCTCTTGTAACAATGACTCGTTCAGGCTTAAGATGTTATTAGGTTGACTGTTCGATAAAGATGCTTCAAATCAAGCAGTGAGTGTTTTTTTTTTTTCGTAAATATTAAATAACGTGTTCGTTTAAAACGCGCTAAAGAGCATTTTCAAACACTTTTAGTTGGCGAAATGTATTTTCAAAATATTGTAAGCAGAAATTAGTGACACGGGAAGTTCATCGATTAAGGAAGCTGTTTTATCCAGGATATAAGGTAGAAATTTCTAAGTTCGCCAGGTCTCCAAAGTTCGCCAATCGTCATTTCCATTAAGATACCATATTTGGCCAAAAGTTGGCAGCAGTAACTTGATGCATGATGCGTTAGAACTTCGTTGAATACACAAGGTGCCGATATAAGATTTGCTCTGCAAGTATTCGTTTCTTCCAACAGAATAATTAATGCATTTACAGAGTGCAATATATCATTTTAAAGCCTATTTTGTGTACTTCCTGGCTGTATTTATATATATACAGCCATATATATAGTGAAATCCTACTTTATGATATTATTATTATTAAATGTTGGAACTGTTCTTAAGTTCTCCACTGCAGCTTCTTTCATGGCCAACTTGGATCATTCGTTATTGCTTCTCTGGGATCGTTTTAAACATTTGGCGGTTTAAATAACTGATTACATTTTAATTTTAGTATTTAAATGAGTGATATTTTAGATATTTTATAGGTAAAATAATACTAAAATTATTAATAATGTGATAATTTATTAATGATAAAACTTTGTTTAATTTATAATATGACCATTTTTTTCTATATTAAAATATATTACATCTGTGCCCTGATGATATTAAAATATTATTTTAATTTACAATAGGAACACAAGTGGCGAACTTAGGGAACACATGCGTCTTAAGTTCGCCAGTTGCATGCCCCTGTCTCTTTCGTTTTTTGTAAGGTAAGGAGTACCTTACTCTTTACACAATTTTTATTGAAGATGCTCTTTAGTATGAACATTGCAACGCAATTTTTTTTATACTTTCGGAATATAATTTCATCATCAAATTAAAAATAAATTTGCTTAAGGTGGCGAAATTTGGAAGGTTTACATTTTATGTAAAGGTGCTTGCCCACTGAGGTGCGGTGACGAGAATGGAATACAATTTCTTCACCTAGGGAATCACATAAGGAGCGATTGTAGGCATCACCATCATAATTATTAACGGGGCTTTCTCAAGAGACTAATCTTCCATATTCTGCTTACATATTGCATCTCTCCTCTCCTGTCTATCTTGTGTCTCGTTTTCAAAATTTATCCACCCATCAAAACCTAGACATACGATCACAACACTCCTCAATATTATCCATTCCCTCCCACCGAACATCCTCATATTCTTGTTCTTTCACTGTGGCTGTTCCTCGGCTTTGGAATTCCCTACCGAGTAATGTCAGTGACTGTCAGACATCAAACCAATTTAAGAATAGGCTAACGCAATATTTTTCTAACAATTCTTGTTAACAATAATAGCTGTTTCAGGTTTCTCAATGTTTAATGGTTATATATTATATCACAGATAAATATCTAAATTATTTCATTATTATTATTATTATTATTATTATTATTATTATTATTATTATTACTACTATTACAGTAGAACCTCTATTATCCGTGGTAATGAAGGGGGTGGAGTGAACGGTTGATCGAAAAAATCGGATAATCCGTACCATGAAAATTTTGTAATTTCCTCCATGGTCTTGTATTTAACTCGCTAGATAGTGAATCAGAAGTTCACTAATTTAAGTCTGGTTGTCAACGACGGGTTTTTAAGGGACAAAGAAGCCCTTTGTAATGACTGTCTCAGGAAAGATAGGAATAAAGGAGGTCTCATGTTGTAGATTTACATACCTTTTTACACTTCATCCTTGTTTTTTTTATTAAATCGCGCAGTTGTAACTCCAATCTCGTCTTCTGATGCGAAATGAGCCACAGTTTCTCTTACTCAAACCATTCAATTATTTCCATTTTTTTTATAGTTAGCACAACACGTTTTCTGTTAACACCCGTGGAAGACATTTGATATACAAATTATATTATAGAACGGCAATTCGAACAGTAGACAATGCTGTGTAACGATAAAGACTTATAATAACACTCTCTAGCAAAAACATATGTAGAACCTACTAATATGATGTACAAAACAATACTTCATATAAGTTATTTATTTCTGAAAAAAAAGAGCAAGAAATAGACAGTCGGATAATCCGCCAATCGGTTAAAAGGGTGACGGATAATCGGGGTTCTACTGTATTATTATTATTATTATTATTATTATTATTATTATTATTATTATTATTATTATTATTATTATAACTATTTCTTACCAATGTTTATTATTGTCACACTAACATTACTTATCCAACTTTTATTATTTACTTTCATGTTGTTTTATGGTCTAGATATTAATGTAATAACTATGTAAGCAATTGTATTCAATTAGAATTAGAGTCTGGCTGGGCGGAAGAGAACGCCTATTGGCCTTAGCTCTGCCAGATTAAATAAATAAATTATTAAATTATTATTAAAAAAAACTGTTAAAGCAAAACTTTGATCATATCGTGTGACGATAGCTGAAGAATTGCTTCCGGATCGCATAGTTTTTGTATGTCGGAGGGAAACATTCTCCGTATGTGGGATAAACCTGATAAAAAATGGTCAATGTATTTACTCATAAATTTGCATTCTAAACTAAAAATATATAGAATATGTAGTGAATTTATTGCGGAAAGATTGGGATCTCTAGCGAGGGAATCGCTCTGAATAATACGAAGGGAAGATACTCAAGTAAACAAAGAAGTCCCCCACTGAATACCGTCTGGAAAAGCGAAACAATAAAAGCCGTAACCTAGTTGGTAGGATAGAATAAGAGACAGCATGCAGGGAAGAAACATGAATGATGAAGAATGTCTGGATGGCGGCCTCTGGAGGAAGAAGAGTGCATCTTACAGGCAAGGAAACCTAGGAAGAACACATAAATATTTCTCAGAATTGAATTAATAATAATAATAATAATATAATAATAATAATAATAATAATAATAATACTTACTTACAAATGGCTTTTAAGGAACCCGGAGGTTCATTGCCGCCCCCACATAAGCCCGATATTGGTCCCTATCCTGAGCAAGATTAATCCAGTCTCTATCATCATATCCCACCTCCCTCAAATCCATTTTAACATTATCCTCCCATCTACGTCTCGGCCTCCCCAAAGGTATTTTTCCCTCCGGTCTCCCAACTAACACTCTATATGCATTTCTTGATTCACCCATACGTGCTACATGCCCTGCCCACCGCAAACGTCTGGATTTAATGTTCCTAATTATGTCAGGTGAAGAATACAATGCGTGCAGTTCTGCGTTGTGTAACTTTCTCCATTTTCTTGTAACTTCATCCCTCTTAGCCCCAAATATTTTCCTAAACACCTTATTCTCAAACACTCTTAACCTATGTTCCTCTCTCAGAGTGAGAGTCAAAGTTTCACAACCATACAGAACAACCGGTAATATAACTGTTTTATAAATTCTAACTTTCACATTTTTTGACAGCAGACTAGATGATAAAAGCTTCTCAACCGAACAATAATAATCATTTCCCATATTTATTCTGCTTTTAATTTCCTCCCGAGTGTCATTTATATTTGTTACTGTTGCTCCAAGATATTTGAATTTTTCCACCTCTTCGAAGGATAAATCTCCAATTTTTTATATTTCTATTTCGTACAATATTCTGGTCACGAGACATAATAATATACTTTGTCTTTTCGGGATTTACTTCCAAACCGATCGCTTTACTTGCTTCAAGTAAAATTTCCGTGTTTTCCCTAATCGTTTGTGGATTTTCTCCTAACATATTCACGTCGTCCGCATAGACAAGAAGCTGATGTAACCCGTTTAATTCCAAACCCTGTCTGTTATCCTGAACTTTCCTAATGGCATATTCTAAAGCGAAGTTAAAAAGTAAAGGTGATAGTGCATCTCCCTGCTTTAGCCCGCAGTGAATTGGAAAAGCATCAGATAGAAACTGACCTATACGGACTCTGCTGTATGTTTCACTGAGACACATTTTAATTAATCGAAATAGTTTCTTGGGAATACCAAATTCAATAAGAATATCATATAATATTTCCCTCTTAACCGAGTCATATGCCTTTTTTAAATCTATGAATAACTGATGCACTGTACCCTTATAATCCCATTTTTTCCTCTCCATTATAATAATAATAAGAATAATAATAATAATAATAATAATAATAGCAACAATATTAATAATGATTGTATTTTTCAATAAGCCTACACCATAACTTACCATCACTATAATTAAGTACAGCCTACGAAGGACAATGTTCCCCGCTCTGAAATTGCAGTCAGATGGCTAACATTACTGTGATGGGTAGGACGTAACGTTGAAATATTTAAACGCATTCACGTGACTTTTCGCCCCTTTTCAGGATAATGAGTCTGATGCCAGGCGATAGTGCGCAGCGGTCTTTGTCGTGCACTCATGTTCGCGTGCACGGCCGTAATTTGAACTAGCCATATAGAAGAACGGTGTGATTTGAAGTGCGTCCCCTGGCCTTATTGATATATGATATTGCAGTCACACTTGCTCGGAACATTACTGACGGGACCAGGAGATTATGTTGTTTTTATGCCCTAAGCGTACTGAACAGAATGGGAGATTAGCGAGTTTTAATTACTGAAACATAATTTCAGCACTCGTTATTAAATAAGGCTTCGTATGACATTTTTACGGTCTCTGGAAGATCTTGTGTGATAAGTGGCCAACAAAACGGACACTCCGAGTAATGCAGCATTATTAACTATTTTACTTTCTCATTACTCGGGTTGTAAAGGGGGAATAACTTACTGTGGTATTGTGGAGCTACAAAAGTCAATTTCCAAATTGAGTGGAAGGATTCGGTTTTATCATCCCTGTCACCGAAGAAGTAGTTTCCGGCATGCGTTTGTGTGAAATGATTTCTCCTAAACTATTTTTAGGTTGTGCATAAGTTCGTAGCGTTTTTGTTTCGCATGTTAGTATTCCGGTTGCTATATGTTTATTTATCGATTGTCATTTTTTATTTGAAGTTCAAATGTTGTGCTTGAGTTTACATATTGAAGTTTTCATTTTTGCAGGTAGTGAGTGGAGCCGTGGACGCTAGAAAATGGAGTGTCTAGTTGAGAAAGTGGGACATTTCCGACACATTCTTCTTTTTGAGTTCAATAGAGGGGCGAAAGCAGCGGAGGCGGCCAGAAACATTTGCGTTGTGTACGAGACAATGCTATCGGAGAGATCACGGCAAGAAAATGATTTTCTCGTTCCAAGGAGGGTCGTTTTGATAATAGTGACACTCCACGTTCAGGAAGACCTTCGGGGTTTGATAAAGCGCGTTTAAACACGTTAATCCACAATGATGCACGTCAGTGTATCCGTGAACTGACAAATGTGGTTAACTGTGACCATTCCACCGTCGTGCGACATTTATTGCCACCAACTGAGACGTCTTGCACACACAATCCAAAAAAAAAAAAAGACCAACAAGACTGCGTGAAGTGATGCTACTCCACGATAACGCTTTTCCGCACTCTGCTAACCTGACACAAAACACTATCCAGGAGTTGGGTTGGGAAGTCATTCCGCACCTACCTTATTCACCTGATCTTGCGCCCTCAGCGTTTCACCTTTTCCGCTCTCTATCGAAAAACCTTCGAGGAACTTCCTTTCCGGATGAAAATGCGCTCCGAACATGGCTTGACGACTTCTTTAACTCAAAAGTGGAACCGAAAAATTACTCTAGCGTTGGCAGACTGTTGTAAATAGTAAAGGAGAATATATTGTTGATGATTAACTTCTCTCTCATGTGTATCTGATGTGTTTAATAAACTTATGAAAAAACTCTACGAACTTACGCACCAGACCAATATTTGACGGATTTTTTCATATTCAGTGCCTGTAAGTCAGTTTCCAAATTGAGAGGAAAGATCCGGTTTTATCATCCCTGTCACCGAAAAAGTAGTTTCCGGCATGCGTCTGTGTGAAATGATTTCTCCTAAACCATATGACGGATTAATTTTCATATTCAGTGTCTGCAAGTCAGTTTTCAAATTGAGCGGAAATATCCGGTTTTATCATCTCTGTCACCGAATAAGTAGTTTCCGACATGTCGTTTGTGTGAAGTGATTTCTCCTAAACTATTTGACGGCCACAATCTGTACGCCGGTCACAGCACGTTTTGAATTAACACTATTGAAATTATGAAAAATATTAAAATGAAGAGTTGGGATGGAATGGTGGAGAGAAATAGGAACACCCTTATAAAAACCCTCAAGAACCTTGGCGGAGTCGTATCTATGGTGGACAAAGTTATCACCGTGGTTCGAATGCGGGTCATCATAAGCCAGTGCTCCGCCAACTGATTTATCAAAGCGACTAACACATCCAATTTGTTTGAACTGGTTTGGTTTGTCGTCACATGTTATTTGAACCGTCAGTTTCAGTTTCTGATGCAGTCGGTTATTAGCTAATACTGCTGTAATTTCATAAAAAGTGTGGAATTAATGATTGTATGCGAATTGCGTCAAAATTTACCGGTTGGAGCTATTTTAAATTGCAATATCGTTCAAAGTCATCATTAATGCATGTCATAAATATGCATTCCTTTAATTTTGTTAAATATGACCTGTCTATTTTATTGTCGATAGATTTGAATTTCAGTCCGCGGAGTGCAGTAAAACCACTCTATCACTTGTCACCACAGGAATAGGGCCTCTCTATTGTGTTTCCGTCTGACTGAAGCAGAAGTGAAACCAAACAAACATATCCATTTATTTGTATTTGCCTTTCGAACCTGGAATAAATATCGCTGACAAACATGATGTACGGAACTGCTTGGAATTTTGTAGAATTTCGTTGCTGCTTGTGTTGATTTTAGAGTTGTTAGTTTGGCAATACCGTTAGTGACTACTTTAAGACTGATGACACTAATTAGTGCAATAAAGCAAAATGAATAATCTAAGAATGAGATTAATTGGTGTGAAGTATAAAAACACATAACAGGTAGTCCTACAGTTTCTCGCGAAAGCGCACTGATAAAAATACGAAATTAGTTTCATTTAAAAAAAAACTAATCGGAAAGTGTGACATAATAATGCATTAAGTTATGTCCACTATTTCCTTTCTTATCGATACAAAAATAGTACGGTCCACGCCTGTGGAGTAACGGTTAGCACGTCTAGCCGCGAAACGAGGTGGCCCGGGTTCGATTCCCGGTTTTTCCGGAGTTTTCTCTTAACCCAATATGAGGAAATGCTGGGTAACTTTTGGTGTTGGACCCCGGACTCATTTCACCGGCATTATCACCTTCATTTCACTCAGACGCTAAATAACCTAAGCTGTTGATAAAGCGTCGTAAAATAACCTACTAAAAAAATTAAAAAAAAATAGTACTGATGAGTCAAGTTACGTAGCAGAGACCGACTTCTCGAATTTGGATTATTTACTTTTACCAGTTCGATCACTCTTAAGTTTAATTTCTTTAATTCAGTTATTTAACAACGTTTTATCAATAGCGATGTTCTATAGCAGCGTTTCTCAAACTTTTTTGAAGTGGGGACCACTTTTTAAAGTCAGAACAGTTCCGCGGACCACCTTACTCTTGTTCCCTTCGAAAGCAAATTTATAATTTTTGTAACATATTTTGATACCAGTATACTTATATTTTTAAATAGAATTAAGATTCGGTACTTTGGTCCTCTGTTATGAATTCGGGTTGTCCCTGGCTGGGTTACAGGCGCAGTGCCAGATGTGCAGGGAAAAGATGGCGAGAAACACCACGTGTATAGTGCTTTAAATCCCTCTTTTGTTGCTGAGAGTAGAGTGGGAAGTCGATAGACGGATAGGGTAATAAATTTAATAAAATGTCAGTACTGGGAGAAAAAGTGAAATTCGATTGTCATTTTCAAACTTTGAAATTTTAAGCTACAGTGTGATACGCAATTCGTTTGAATTTTATTTTTTTCTGTCTTTTTTGAAGGACCACAAGGGCAGACCTCAAGGACCACAGGTGGTCCGCGGACCATAGTTTGAGAAACGCTGTTCTATAGCACCGTTGAAATTCGTGACAGCGAGATGGTATTTAACGATATGAGTTTGAGGATGGATTCGCCATGGGAATACATGACAATCTTCTCACGGTTAGGGAAAACCTAAAAAAAAAACATTAATAGGCAATTAATCCGAGCGGGATTCGAACTCACGCACAAGGCCACTTCGAATCATGAATAACGTTTATAATTAATTATTTCGATTTCTTAAAATTAAAAAATTCATATGATTCTGGATATGTAACTAGGTATTCTACAGAAAAACGTACACAGAATTTAACAAAGCCCAATTATTGTGTGCTACGTTCAGGCCTATACTCGAATTAAAGTAATGAAATATAATATGTAATTTATTTAAGAGTGTAATGTAATTCTATATTCATGGTACACGTAAGCCTAATCCATATGAGTCGCCTAGAATCAAACTGCACTTTATCCAAAAATCTGATTTGTCAGAAAAGGCGAAAAACTAGTGCAATTAGACTCCAAATGGTGATTTTATTACTAAAGTTAGGACAAATGAATTCCAGTTTGACTCCAAACGAGCAATTTATCACATTCCCTGCATATTTCTGCACTGAAACATAAGTACCTTAATCCCATATTTCATAATTTGAATGTTGTGTAGAATGGATGAACGAACGAACGAACGAACGAACGAACGAACGAATGAATGAAAAGTAGAAAGGAGGAAGTATAAGTTAGAAGATACATGATAGCCTACTCATCGCGTCATTGCAAGGCCTCTTGACACTCATCTTAACCTTTATGTGAGCTCCTAGCCTAAAGGCCACTTGTCCCACTTCGCCCTGTCTCACTTAAGGGACTTGACTAAATTTTTTCATGAGGAAAAACCGAAAGGAGTAGTCTACCCGCAACATCATATGCAGCTACTACCGCCGCTTCCCACATCTCCCGCAATACCGCTAAAGCCAAGTCCCCGAAGTCTGCCGAAAAATATTATCTTCCAGAGTCCTGAGACAGTTCTTGTCTTATTTTTAAAGTTCAATATAATTCTACACTTCAAAAAAAAGTCACTGACGTGAGAAAAAATGCTCAACAAATTCTGCAGGTTACAGTTAGGACACAAATGCAGGTATATTATACTATACTTCGGGTCTCTGCACATACATCTTTTATCATATTCAAATGTTATGTTTTATTTAACGACGCTCGCAACTGCAGAGGTTATATCAGCCTCGCCGGATGTGCCGGAATTTTGTCCCGCAGGAGTTCTTTCACATGCCAGTAAATCTACTGGCATGAGCCTGTCGCATTTAAGCACACTTAAATGCCATCGACCTGGCCCGGGATCGAACCCGCAACCTTGGGCATAAAAGGCCAGCGCTATACCAACTCGCCAACCAGGTCGACTATATCATATTTTTTTACCCTTAAAATGTAACGTTTACTCTGTACTTACTTAGAAATCATGTCCTACAGTGCCTTGAGTTGAGTTTTTGCTTGCCATTTTCATTTACAAATATTTGAAACATGCAGTGCAATGATTGAATCGATCTTTTTGTGCTTCCTGTAAGTCCCAACAGATGTCAGGAGCTTGATCTGTAATGATTCCACCTAGTGGCAAATTTGAAATTAAATGCATGTATGAAGTATAGTATACTATACTCCAGGACCCAGGAGGATACAAGAAGTTCTGCTACTGCTTAGATTCCATTACCAGTCGAAAGACAGAATTTGGAAATCCGAAATGTATACTGACGTGGAAAATCTGAAGGCTCATTAAATAGAAAATGGAACGAGACTGACCGCGTGGAAATCCGCGAGACATAAGTTCATATTGCATTTCTGTTTTCATGGTATCCCACATAAATTTCGACATTTTCCCAATTAAAGCCTTCACAAATCGGAGCCATGGTTTTCCCGTACTTCTGACCGAGCTTACTGAATCGTCACACTCTGCACAAGAGCTAGGATTCCTTTTCTAGCGAGGACAGCGACGACCTCTCTCACCAGTCGCTCTGCCCAGGTTTTTAACATCTTTTCCGACTCTGCCCTGCTGCTGTCCAGTTGTGCTGCTGATCATTTTTGTCGTACCTCGAGTGACGTCAGAGCAAACCTTTCATGTCAAAACGTTATAATTTCTCTCTCTTGTACCTTGAACATACATATTTCACGTCAGAACTGAGTGCACTATTAACAGGTGAGAAAACAGTTTTTACTGCATTTATTCAGAGGGAAGTGAATGAACACTGGTGGAAAGAGTACTGGCTGGAGTTAATTTTTTTATTGATTATTTTACGACGCTTTATTACATAGCGTCTGAATGAGATGAAGGTGAAAATGCCAGCGAAATGAGTCCAGGGTCCAGCGCCGAAAGTTACCCAGCATTTGCTCTTAATGGGTTGAGGGAAAACTCCAGAAAAAACCTTAACCAAGTAACTTGTCCCAACCGGGATTTGAACCCGGGTCCGCTCCACGATCAGGCATACTAACTGTTACTCCACTTGGTGGATGATACAGTTAATAAATTACAGAATATTTTATATGATGTTTTACACTTTCATTTAAGTACTATTATTATTATTATTATTATTATTATTATTATTATTATTATTATTATTATTATTACTACTACTACTCATCATCATCATCATCATCATCATCATCATCATCATCAACTGGCACTAGAACCCTGGGTGGGTTTTGTCCGCTCGTACAACAGTCCTCCATTCTGTCCTATCTTCAGTCTTCTTTCTCCAACCCCTCACTCCCATTATTTCTAGGTCCCTGATGACCCCATCCAGTCATCTCTTCTTAGTTCTTCCTTTCCACTCTGCCAGCGGATTTCTTGTAGGGCCACAACATCTATACCAAATTTCAGTATTTCGTTGCCAATCTCATTCATTTTACCTGGTCTCAACATCGTCTGTACATTCCAAGTCGCTATCCTTAAATCGTTTTTCCGTTTAGTATACAGGGGTCGTAGTCCGTTAAGTCCACCATCTGAGGCTGCTTATTACTACTACTACTACTACTACTACTACTACTACTACTACTACTACTACTACTACTACTACTACTTTATTTGGTTATTTAACGACGCTGTATCAACTACTAGGTTATTTAGCGTCAATGGGATTGGTGACAGCGAAATAGTATTTGACAATATGAGGCTGGGGATTCGCCATAGATTACCTGGCATTTGCCTTACGGTTGGGGAAAACCTCAGGGGAAAAAACCCAACCAGGTAATCAGCCCAAGCGGGAATCGAACCCGCAAGCCCGAGCGCAAACACCTTAACCGACTGGGTATTCCGGTGGCAGGTGGTTATATTATTATTATAATTAATATTATTATTATTATTATTATTATTATTATTATTATTATTATTATTATTATTATTGATACTTTATATAAAACTCTAGTTAGGAATAAGCTAGAGTTTGCGTCTGTAATATGGTCACCTCAGTTCCAGTCCCATCAGATGCAAATAGAAAGGATACAGAAAAGATTTTTACGTTATTTATATTTTAAAAAACATCACGTGTCGTCTTATAACAAGCAAATTTCATATAATTAGTTACTTTTTTACTTTAATTATAATCTCGACGATTAATAAATAGTCAAATTTTACTCTATAAGACTGTTAACGGTATATTGAATAACATTTATTTTCTTAAATTCCTTCAATTCAATGTAAAAAAAACAGAATTACGTCATAGGCAACCTTTTGTTATTCCCATTCCCTAACTGTTTTCTTCAAGAACTATCCATTGTTTGTTATGTATAATACTTACAATTCTCTATATCAGTAGTGTCAGAGTTGTAAGCTCCGAAATCGGTTGTGGTGCTAGAGACGTCCAGTCGGAGCGTGAACTTATGTCTGTGGAAGCACCGGAGCAAGCAACGAGTTATAGTGGAGTGCTCTTCTCCGTTTAGGCTGTGTCTGACAACGCTGCTCTATATTGACATTTGGCACTATATTAACTGCAATATTATATTCTAGCATCTATTACCGTTATGTATTTTCTTTCTTTCGTTTGTGTTGTTTGTTTTGTTTTTTTTTATCTTATTATGTATTTTGTGTATGTATCTGTGTAAGCCACCTGTAATTGGAAGCCTGCTTCTGTTGGTGGTGGATTTAAATAAATAAATAAATAAAATAAATAAATTATTATTATTATTATTATTATTATTATTATTATTATTATTATTATTATTATTATTTCGAAAACAAGCTTTTTACTCCGAAAACTTTTGTTCCCTGATATTTTAATCCAAATATTGCATCATATCAGCAACTCATTGTTTCTGAATTAGTCTCCACAGTTTGAAAGGGACCGAAAGTACTCACAATGTGTTCTCCTCGACACTGAAAGCCAGCCATTTCAGCTCCTCAGTGTGAGGAATGGTGAGTTGCAATAATGAGCGGTGCGCTTTGCTGTGGGTGCTCCAGGCGGTACGGGACCAAGTGCGCGGGCTGCGAGCAGGGGATCCCCCCCACCCAGGTGGTGCGCCGCGCCCAGGACAACGTGTACCACTTGCAGTGCTTCGCCTGCGTCATGTGCAGCCGCCAACTCAACACGGGCGACGAGTTCTACCTCATGGAGGACCGCAAGCTCGTCTGCAAGCCCGACTACGAGGCCGCCAAGACGAAAGGTACGTTCGGGTTCGGGTTCATTTCCCAATTAAAGTAACTTACATACTCACCTCCTAACCTTTCCAGTCTCTTTGGCACATACGACAGATCAGAAGAACTATTTCCCTTTATTCGTTCTTTTTTAAATAGTCTTTATTAAACACAAATGTGTGCAACTTTCAGCTATGTTTTATTTATTCTGGAGATCTGGCTCGGACCTCGCAGAGAGAGAGCGATTGTGAAATATTGGTGGAATTATGGAAATGGGAGAACCCAGAGAAGAGCCCTCAGGACCGTCTTGTCTACCACAAATTCCTTCAAGGCCCAGGGAGATTTGAACACGGGTCGCCACGATAGAAGACAAGCTACTCGGCCACGGTCGGACTTTTCGTCTTTTTTTCCCCCTCTCCTTCTGTGCGCCAGCCACGAAAACTTCTCTGACAAATAGCAAATAACATAAAAAGATCTCCAACTCAGTGTATGAGTATAGGCATACTTTCGGGAGGCTATTGAAGCGATGTTAAAACAAGCCAATAGTGGTAAAATCGGAACTATATCTCATTTTATACAGCCCTATCGGTCTTAAAGGTATCCATTATACAAACAATACTTACTATTCAAATCTGGCTTTCAGGTAGAAGCTCCCTGTGAAACAGGCTTGAATAATTTCAAGGAAAAAATTGTTCCGGGGCCAGGTATCGATCCCGGGACCCTTCGCTTAGCGCACGAATGCTCTACCGATTGAGCTACCCCAGGAACTATACACAACATCGTCATAATTCGTCCCACAACTCAAAATGGGTTGACAAGACGCCAAAACCCAACTTTGAGTGCACACAATTCTGTGTAACTTAAATTGTGGCTTTCTGTTAACGTACCTACAGTAATGGCTATATTATGCAAATCTGGCTTTCAGGTAGAAGCTCCCTATGAAGCAGGCTTGAATAATTTCAAGGATCCCGGGATCGATACCCGGCCACAGAACAATTTTTCTCTTGAAATTATTCGATACTTACTATTACTAGTTCATATTGCACTCCAAACGAGTGTAATAGTTTACACTTTACTCGTAAATGAAATATTTAACCATAATTTACATACAACATATGTTTTTTTATGTGTAGATATAGATATAATGGTTGAATATTAAACTGAAAACCATTGACAACACATTTTCGCCCTTACCCGATCTGATCACATCAACGGACTGTGTTTTTAATATTCAAACGTAATAGGACTAACAGATTTGCCAATAATTGAGTAGCTTAATATCAAAGGCGGACATCTGACCTCAGATCGAAATTTAGATAATGTGGATTCTTATACATTTTTTCATGCTCTTTTCAGTTATGGTGAACTATAGGCAAACTCTAACACTACATCTATAAAAATAAATTTTGTTAAAATATTACAAAGAACATTGTGAAACAAAAAGTGCCTCTAGATCAAAACTATGGAGACAACAGATGTCCGTCTTTGATATTAAACTACTCAATTATTCCTGACCATCTAAACAAATGTGGCTAACACAGTTACTTTGTCTTCGACTGAAATTGTAAATCGACTATACAAAAAGACGATTTTATAGTTCAGCAATAATAATATTAATGCCATAAAACTGACAAATCATATAAATAATGAGTTGGCTATTCATTATATACGTTAAAATTGTCAGATTGACAACACTTATAACCAGTTTCTTCCCATCATTCCGATCGGAACACAGCTACCACACCCCGACGCAATGCAGCAAACTATGAAGCATTTATGAGTATACAGCTTATATCTTAAGAGTTAAATCTCCTGGTAAAACTATACACCTGTCGACAGGTGACATCACCCACACGTAGTTCTATGTAAAGATATGCAGCAGAGTAAAGATAGACTATGCACTTGTCGACAGGTGATCTCACCCACACATAAAAGGTTTACCACAGTCTAATATATACAGTCACGAAGCTCAATACGTAGTAAATATGCATCCATAGATAGTTGCTAACCACTAGGATCGCTACTATCGCCTCATCACAGACAATGCGAAATAGTATCTGCACAGTCTATTGTTCCTAGCAACCTCAACAACTCAAGCTTCGTGACTGTACATATATACTAGACTGTGGTGTTACGTAAAGATATGCAGCATAGTAAAACTATGTGGATTTTTTAAATCTTAATATCTGACGCAGATGGGGGCTGCATGGACGGTGATCAGCCTAACAAGAGACCGCGCACCACGATCACTGCCAAGCAGCTGGAGACGCTGAAGCTGGCGTACAATAATAGTCCGAAGCCGGCGAGACATGTGAGAGAGCAGCTCAGCCAGGACACGGGCCTGGACATGCGGGTGGTCCAGGTGTGGTTCCAGAACAGGTCAGTAGTCTACCCATACCTTCAGTTCAACGAGAATCTGTTCATGGCGCTATGTTTCAGTTTTATCGTACAAGCTTATGTATTTCTTTCTTCTGGGCCAATATTAAGTACACTTGATGTTCATTCTATTTCTATTGGAAAAGCATTGCTCCGCCAATTAACAAACAACCTTCTATCAGAGGTACAGAGTTAAGGTAGGATTTTTCAGGTTAATTATATTGATCTATGTTGTCAAAGCGGCTGTAAGGGAGGTGTTCTCGAAGAATTAAATTAAACTAATTATTCTTGAACTACCAAGAGCATAAAATTATGTATAATGTATGTATGTATTTATTCACACTGCAATGGGTATATACCCGGTGGCAGTGATAACTAATTTCACTCAATAATGACAATAATAAACTTATTAATTAAAAATACAATTAATAATAATACTAATAATTAATACTAACAATAATTTATAATAATAATAATAATAATAATAATAATAATAATAATAATAATAATAACAGGGAACATCCTAAAATTAAATGAAGCACGATCACTTAAAATAACATTTAAAGTAAATCTAATTTGTATCTTAAACCTAAGTTCGAAGTAAAACCCACGAGTATGATATGTTCATATCTGCATAAGTTCCTTTCAATACTACACTCATTTCGCTGTCAACTCACTCACTGCACTGGAACTACGACACATTTCACTGATTCTATCCTGATTTCACTACCACTTCAAAAACATTTCACTGTTCAAATACTTTGCACTGCCATTATAAACTATAAAGCTTCACTGACAGGAAGACGTTTCACTTACACAACACACTTTACTGACACAACACATTTCACTGACACAACATAATTCTTCACTGATACAACACTTCAATAACAAAATATCATTTACACCCTTTAAATACTGTGTATAATTACCGTCTATTAGTAAAGTCCTTAAGCCTATTTTTAAATACATTTTTGGTTATTGGTAAAGCCTTTAGTAAGTCTGCAGGTAAAGCATTCCAGTACCTGATAGTACGATTGAGAAAAGAAAACTTTCCAGTGTCCGTCCTCTGTCTTCTTTCCCTCAATTTATATGAGTGGTCGTTCCTTGAAGAGTAATGACTATCAAATAACTACAAAGAGAAAAATATTGTAGTAATCATGACATAGAATAGATTTTAATACATTAGTAGTTTATTTCTTAAGCCATCGCCATTCAACAATTCCACTAATACAGTCTCTCACCTCCGAATTGTGATTATTTAAAACGGACATACACTAACATAATAACACGTAACTAAAATCAGACTATATACAGAGTATAACGAAAAAAGTGGGCAAAACTTCTGAGTTGGGCTTACAAGTATGATCATAATGTATTCCACTAAATACGCTAGATACGTTTGCTTGCTGGAATTATTTTGATGCATTCTGTTCACATTTCCTTAGATGAACTGTTCAAAATGTCGACCCCCTGACTGAATAGGCTACAGGCCGCAGTTCTCATAGAGGTCCTAAAATGTTCTCAAATTTCTGGCATAGTTTTTATTGTTTGACAGAAGAGTGCCTTCATTAACCACAGAAATCGAATACTCCAATGACTTTAAGTGCCCTTACAGGAAGTAGTGCAATGGGTGAGATCTGGTGAGCGTGGAGGCTAAGCATGTTCGACAAGCTGCGGCCTGCATTCAGACAGGAGGTCGAAATTTTGAACAGTTAATCCAAGGAAATGTAAACAGATTGCATCATAGGTCTAATAATTCCAGCAAACAAACATACTGGAGTGCAGTATGATCATATTTGCCATCCCTACTCAGAAACCAAGCATTATTAAATATTTGTTCTTCTATACATATGAGGAATCCATAACTGAATAAGTTTTGCCCACTTTTTTGGTTAGAAAAGTTCGCGTCCAGAGCAGAGCAGTTCAATTATATTCAATTAAATTAGTGTTTTGTTTCAGTTTTGTTTTAGTAGGTTATTTTACAACGCTTTATCAACATCTTATTGTTTAATCAAATTTAAAAGTGCCAAGATTTTATTGATAGTCTACCAATTTGATCGTAAAAACAGCAGACGATTATGGCCGGAATGTCTGACGAAGTTGTAGCACAATAATTAATATTCTAAGCGACGTTGTAGTTGGCGACATTTTCTTACACAGCGCTCTTAATTGATGATGTTTACGACTTTCCTTGTTTAAGACATTGTGCTGGAAGTCTGGGACAGAGAGGGTTGAGAGGTTGGGGTGGAAGCAACTACCCTGGTTTAGCTCCAGAGGAAGCCACCACACTGTGGGAGGAAGGGGGTGGTGTAGTCTCGTTCTTGTAAGGTTTTGGACCAACATCCCTGCACAGCTCCCACCCTCTCAAGACATTGCCTTCCGCCGTATATTGATCAAGGCAGCAGTGCGGGAAGGAAGAGGGAGACAGAAATTTTCTGAGAATAAATATGGCTTCTTTTTGACAGCCTCTCATATCAAGTCTGGGCACGCATCCTGATTGGTCCACTCTTCAATACGTCACTTTCATCCAACCCTCCCACCACCAACATTACTCTTTCTTTTTACTCGTTTCCGTTCTTTTCACGCACCCCTTCTCCGCACATCATTCCCTCTTGGGACTTTTGAAAAATCTAGAACGCTAAAGAGAGAGCTCCAAGAGAAATGGGGGTGGTTTAGTATAAGGAGGGTGAGTTGAAAAGGGGATGATCAGCAAATTGAAACGAGGCCGCCAGTCTACTGAAATGAAAAAAGGGAAGAAAAGAGAAGAAATCGCAAGGGGTGAAGAGGATATGTGAGGGTAGGGTGGTTGAGAAATAAAAGTATCTAGAAGACAAATGGAAAGGAAAAATCCATTCGACTTTGGGGTGGTTCCTATACTTCATGTATCCACCCTGTCTCCTCAGAAAACAAGCTAGTGCTTTCGTCATACAATTCTGGGCGCACGTCTTTCACAGCGCAGTTCGAAGTAGCAGGAATGGAGACACAGTAGACTCATTTGTTTCGAACTAAACTTTGCAAGTCTGTGTTTCTGTTTCCATGTCATGTAAATCAACGAGGCAGTAAAAAGTTTTTTTTTTTATCTGCGATTCGTTTTAAATAAATACTCGTAGTCTATTTGAACTTTCCGATTGAGAAAATTTAATTACAGATCCCCCACGACACGATTGCTAAAGCGCATGTATACTCAGTTGAATTTGTAATCGAATAACATTAACGATAGGCCTATTGCCTGATTTTTTGTTCATGTAAATGTGAACAATATGATGCTAAAAGATATCATGCGCTTTAATGTTCGGTGCACCATTTATAATCATCGATTACTTGCATATAGTTATTTGACACTTCATTTAACCAGGATAAAGTCTGTAGTGACTGACTGTTTCTACAAAAGTGACAAAAGGAAAACATCCATAACTCTGCAAAGATGATAGTTAACGTCTAAAAATTACTATGCTTACTCCGTCCGACATCCAAACAACGTATCCTATATTTTCGTGTTGTAGGCCTATTTCTTTTCATTTCGGCGCTGTTATATTTCCGAGTCGCATTTCTTTATTTTTCCGTGTTCTAAGATTAAAATCTTACAAAATGGAAGAAAAAAAAAACATAAAAAGTTCAAACAACTATAGGCCTATCCCAAAGTGAGTTTGAAATACAGACGTGGACAAATTATTAGACAAAATTAATTATATGTGCAACAAAGCTGTATTTATCGGCAGAAATAATAAACAAAAATATATTTTGGACAGAAATAATGAACAGAAAATTGAGTCTGGAGGTTACTAATATTTTGTGAACATTCCCTTATTCTTTATTAACACGTTGATTTTCTCAGGGATGCTGGAAACCAAAGTTTGGCACTTTCTTTGAATATCAGCATCATTTAGCCAGATATCAGACAGTGCTTAAATGATCCACGTTTTGTAGTAAGCCTCTTTTTGTTCACTTTCGTCTACAGTATAGATCACAGATTTTGAATTTTGTTCATGTCCCGTCTTCTTGCAGGCCATGGGAGAACAGACTGTTGAATATCTTCTGCAGTATATAATTAAAACACCAGTAGTACCAACACAGCCAGATTTTATTTTTTTATTTTATTGGGTTATTTTACGACGCTGTATCAACATCTAGGTTATTTAGCGTCTGAATGAAATGAAGGTGATAATGCCGGTGAAATGAGTCCGGGGTCCAGCACCGAAAGTTACTCAGCATTTGTTCGTATTAGGTTGAGGGAAAACCCCGGAAAAAACCTCAACCAGGTAACTTGCCCCGACCGGGATTCGAACCCGGGCCACCTGGTTTCGCAGCCAGACGCGCTGACCGTTACTCCACAGGTGTGGACAACACAGCCGGATAAAATATACTTAACCATTGGAAAAATATACCAGAAAATGTAAACAATCACATTTACAACAATAGAGACTCTATGAATTATACTGATAGTTGATATGACGAATTATATTATGTTTCCAAGAAAAACGTTTTAGTCTAATAATTTGTCCACGTCTGTAGGTAGTGATAGTTTTAATTACTAGATATAAAAAGTAATAAAAAAAGACAGGAATATCTATACCTCCAGGAAATTAATGCGAAAGTGTGTACAATTCAGGGACTCATTTACAAGAGAAAACTGTACATTACCCCAGCATCCATCCTTAAATCGGGTAATATCGGACAGTGAGTTTCTTTCATCTACCACCAGATGATAGTACCTGAATGACATGGTTACGTTTCTGTGATGTCGCATACAGAAACGTAACCATGTCATTAAGGTACTACAATACGGTGGTAGATGAAAGAAACGCACTGTCCGGTATTACCCGATGTCCGATACTACCCAACTCTCCCCTACACCTGAAGCCAAGCCTTGCTATTGCATTGCTCACATCACAAATTATTCGTACTGCAGATCTATGCATCCGTCCAGCGTTTCCATAATATCATTTTTTAATTAATGGCGGATACTTGACTTTTCGCCATTCGTCCATATGAAGCCAGTTATGTAGGCCAATTTACCGACAGAGTCGCTGCGAGAGTGCGCCTTAGGAGGCTGGTTCACTTTACACCCGTGATGAGATGAGATGATAATGGAGATTTTTTGGGATACCACAGGAGAACCGGAAGTCCCGGAGAAAACCCCTGTGTTACCTGGACCACGGGCTTGTCCAACACAAATTTAAATCGGAGTACGGTACGCCGGGAATCGAACTTGTGTCCACAAGAGTATGTCTAGTGTTTTAGCCACTAGACCACCATGGCAGCTTCTCTCTTAAAATATTGAAAATAGGCCTACCAATTATATCTACATAGACTCGTAATGTTGTAAGCAGCAGGATCAAAGAGTAAACAGGATTATCTCTGTTTTCGGAATATTCCCACATTACTGCAACCAAAGCCACCGTTTCTGGCGTGTGAAATAACAAATGGGAATGTTGAAAGAGAATATCATATTTCTGCCGCAGTGTGTGGGCGAGGAAGCTGACAGCTGTGATTGGCAGATTGCTGACGTGATTTATGTTTAGAAAGTGACACTACTCTCAGCCGAATTGGCAACAGATGCCACTGACTGGGCAATGTACTCAAGGACACACTCCAGAAACGCAAAATGCGAGTATCTTGCCTTTGCCACAGCCAGTGGGCAATAAGATTGACAACTGTGATTGGCGATTACTGATGTGACGTGTACGTGGATGGTACCGTTCCCAGCTGCACTGGCAACAAATGCTCATCGACTGGATTTTTACTTAAGGACACGCGCCAGAAATTCTGTAATACATCTGTTGCAACAGAAACGACAAGGCAGATTTCGAGAAACGACATATATCCTGAAATTTTCTGTTACTTGTTTCCTAGTAAGATTTCCCTCTTACACTAACACAACTTCAAGCTCACCGTCATTCCTATCCAAGTAATCCAAATAGAATAATTTGTCTTCCAAATTATCAGCTGTGAATCTGGCTGCCATTTTCATTTACTACCGTAAAAATTCTTAACTAGTGGTTAGGTAGTAATGTTACACTAACCGACATTGATGCGCTTGGACACTGTGCAAGTCTGAAATCATACTTACAAATCGTCATTTTTATGAAACCTCCTATGTGACAGGACAGAAAATATTTTTTCAGAAGGAAGAAAAAATTAATTAAAAATCATTATGCCCACACTGATCCTCGATGATATCATTTATGTTCATCATATTCACCAGCAGCACTGCAAGCCACCAACACCAAATGAAAGTGGAGAGGCCATGTTGCAAGACGGAAGATGAACTCAGAAAGTCACACTATGGGACCCCCGCATTGGCAAGAGATCAAGCGGAAGAACCAAGAAGAAGATGGGGCGACCTCTTCAGTGAACGTGCAGGAAGCCAATGGTTAAGCAGGGCAAGAAATAGGGAAGACTGGAAAAACATAAGAAGACAAGTGAACAGTAACTAAAAGCAGTGCGACAGAAACAGGATAAGTGAACAATATCAAAACAGTGCAGAATGTGAACCAAGTGAACAATTCGAAGCAGCAAACATCTCTTACGCGCAGCAGCTCACCGCGTGAGACAAATAGTGCTCTCCCTCTATAGGAGGAGGCCTTTGCCCTCAACGGGACATTTTTAGGCTAATCATTACATTTCATCATTTCATATTCACCAACGTTTTCTACCGAATTATTTTATCTTCTTATGTACGCCCATTAACTTTCAGTTAATGTCTTATTTCTCTTGAAAAAATTATTTTCTGCACTACCACATAATAACTATGTAACCAAATTGTATTCAATTATAATTAGAGTCTGGTTGGGCAGAAGAGAAGGCCTACTGGCCTTAGCTCTGCCAGATTAAATAAATTATTATTATCATTATTATTATTATTATTATTATTATTATTATTATTATTATTATTATTATTATTATTATTATTATTATTATTATTATTATTATTATTATAGGAGGTTTCGACGAAATACTGTTATGAAATTTCCGCCTAGTGTGGTCTATGGTCTTAATGTTAAAGAAGAATCCGGGAACAGAAAACATGATGGTAGAAAATGTTACGTGTCTTGTCTTGTTTCAGAAGAGCTAAGGAGAAGCGGCTGAAGAAGGATGCGGGGCGGACTCGTTGGAGTCAGTACTTCCGCTCCATGAAAGGCGGATCCTCGCCCCGCCACGAGAAACTGCACGACAAGGACGACAAAATGGACCTCGAGTCTAACTTCAGCCACACGCACGGTGAGGCAGGAATTTCTTATTCTGTATTAGAGTTCTTATGCTTTTTACTCCGTCATTTACTCTTATAGTATTTTACTTAAATTGCAGTAAATTCTAAATTTAAAATTACTGGAAAATGTTCACCACACATTTTTACAGTGCTTCCAGTAACATGTTGTAGTTGCTCGCCAAACTGCGTCAATTAGAAGTGCAGTAGTGGCAAAAAAAACCGGACCGACCCTTGTAGCTGATTTCAGAGCCTTGTTCACTCCAGAGCACGATAGACTGTTAACTAAGACTTTCGTGGTTCGAATCCTGCTTGGGAAGCTTATTCAAATGTATTACCAATACTTTTCGATTGCTGGTAAAATTCATGTTCTGGGAATAATAAGTTAATTAAGTAGTAAAATATCGCTACATTCGAAAAGTATTGAGAATAAATTTGAATAAGGAACAAAAAAAAGTTTCCTTCCCAGGCAGGATTCGAACCACGAAAGCCTTAGTTACCAGTCTATCGTACTCTGGAGTGAACAAGACTCTGAAATCAGCTACAAGGGTCGGTACGATTTTTTTTTACCACTAGGCTACTGTACATACAACAATTAAGGTAGGCGCTTACTTATCGGAAAAAAATTCGTTCGTTGCGTTCGCATTTGTATTATAGCATCGCTCATTTATCTGCATTTCCGAATAAATAATCAAATAGTGTTGTAATTTACTGCTAGAGCGCATTATTTCATTGTAGTGTTCTGAACTGAACCTGGAAATAAAATGAATAGCTCTGTAACTTAAATAAACTATGAAGGACATACCTGGTTAATTTAGTATTTTCCCAATCTCATCCCATATGTTCTAATTTCATAAATTATAAAGCTCTTCATACTGTTGGACTTAATAAAATAAGCTTCACGTCATCCATTTCATTATACCTTCAATATTACCGCGATTGGAGGTCTTGGAATCGATATATTTGCCATGATATTCTCTATTTCGATCTTGGTCCGTACCGGAAATCCGTTTAGAATTCTCTAATAAGAATTCTGATCGGAATCCGGTCATGCGAACAGAGGCGATACGGCCAAGTGGGCGATGCTCCATTTCAAATAATGCAAAGAATAAAAATCCGAACACGCCGTACGGATCTGTTGCGGTAAGTGGGCGCCTACCTTTAGTCATTTTATTTGCGTTCTACTGCTTGGCAAACCACAGTTTGTAAATTACGTTTCACGTCCAAAATTTACGTCACAATTACTGTGCTTAGCAGAACAGGTTCAAAACTCTAATGGCTTCTAAAGCCTCACTCACAGTGGCCGTTGACAATTCGGAATTTTCTTATTCCTCTTCTTCTTTTTCTTCTCCTTCTTCATCTTCAAAATCTTCATAATCATTGCGATCCTTATTTCTTACTTCTGTTACAATATCGTCCGTCATCTGTTTGTGTCTTTTTAACGTCATCATCGACTGTTGTTGCATATGCTCCAAAGTCACGGTGGTCCACGTCATCACAGTTACAATCATGAACGTCATCTTCTTTCTCAGTGATATTTAATCTTTGAATTGCTAAATTCTCTGCGTGGCGAAAACAGTTCTGGATCCTAATAATAGGCATATACGAGGGTGCTTCCAAAAGTACGGTAACAAGAGTTCTCGTGGACAAGGTTTATTTCATAGGCAGATATACTGATACACAGTAGTAGGGCACTGGTATGCATTACTTTTCAACAGTCACCATGCTTGTCCAAACACTTGTTCCATCGGTAGACCAAGGCATCGATGTTGGCATAGAAGAAATCTGTGTCAAGCCTCTGAAGCCACATCATGACAGCTTGTTGAACGGCCGTATCGGTGTTGAATCGCTTACCAAACAGATGCTTCTTCAACGGTCAGAAGAGATGAAAATCAATGTTCCAGGTCGGGGCTGTAGGGAGATTGGCCCACTACCTCCCACCGTAAGCGCCGTTTCGATACACCTCAACAAGTTGACGATGAATTTCTGCTGGTGAGATGCTTTCAGACGCAAAAACCGGATCGCACTACGCACTTCCGCTGTTGACTGTCTTTCCATGCTGGCAGTCATCTTACAACTGATATTGCGAGGATCTGACGCAATGCGCCATCTAACGACTGAGTGATAAGCTGTGGTCTGCTGCTGCGGACCTGGCGGAAAATTCGAAAAAGAGGGGGGATACGTCACCCGCGAGAGCTCTTGTTGCCTTACTTTTTGATTAACCCTCGTTTATGTAATTCACATTTAAATTGTTACAGTCTTCAAACAGTCATTTGAACACTTAAATTTAAATGTTACATATTAAATATTATATAATACTTATACAATAATTGTTTAATGTAGGAACTATAGGCCTAGGCCTACACGTTTCGAAGACGAGGCAGCAAGCCTCGAAACATGTATAGCTTGTACATTAAACAGCTGTATGTTATATTAAGGTTTTTAATATGTAACTGATTTAAATTTAAAAATGTTCAAATGACTGTTTTAAAATTTTATCATTTTAAATGTGAATTATATATAAAATAATGTGTACAGGATGGAAGTGAAATAACCCTGCAAATTTTCAGAGCGAATAGGTCATGTTGTATGTAACAAAAAACTATAATAGCCTACCATAAGGGTGGAAAGTTCGTAGTTTTCTCAGAAGAAAATGTTTTTTTCCTAAATGTTTATTACCCTTTTATTCGGTAACTATTGCCAGTAGGATCGTTATTTTTGTCCATATCTAATAAAGAATCATTTATCTGGCGTATTTCAATAGCGTGGACGGTGTTCATGTAAATTTAATTTAAAACTCACTAATTTCAAGCCACAGAACGATGCGAGCAGATTGCAACGTCGTAGCGAGAGAGGTAGGTTCGCGTCCAGAGACAGACCTGAGTTCGTTAACCTCTTACATCTATATTACGAGACGAAAGACGACTGTGTTAGCGGCGTTCTTGCCAGACTTTTGAAACTTCCAACTTAATTATCCAATTAACCGTGCATTTAATCACGAAACGTAATATAGGTTTTCTATTTCTTTAAGTGTACCCTGTCGTCCCTTTCAATCTGCAGAATTATTTCAATTCCACCCTGGATAATTAATATATAGGGCGTCCCATTTATCTTGTGCACATATTATAACTTTTTTGTTTGGATAGGTATTGGAATTTTTGTTTCTGAGAGTTATGTTAGAACGAGGGGCTAACATGAGTGTAGGTATTTGGTGCATGTAACTACATTATGGTACAAGATACACGTGACGTCATCAATTTTTCAAATAGCACTACATACTTTAATTATGTTACATTGATTACAACATTAAGACGAGTTCAAAAATGTATCACAATGTCACCTTCCCAATCAGTAACAATAACAAAATGCAAAATGAATGCCATCAGAATGTGCCCTTTGTTGTGGTACCCCATTCCTCTTGTGCATTAACTTACACAAAACGAATGACGACTGACGTCTGTACACGTCGTTTGCTGTGTGTTTGTTGTCTTAACATGTTAACAAACGACATTGTCGACGCCACAATCCACGTACAGTGGCCTGCACGTTCTCCGGACCTGTCGCCACTCGATTTCTTTCTTTGGGGAACTCTAAAGGACAGTGTGCACCAGAACATTCTGATAACACCAGACGACATGCAGCAACGCATTCGACAGATTTATGTGTCCATTCAGCCAGCGACATGCCGGGCAGTCATACCGTCTTTCGGGGAACGCCTTCGAATGTGCATTACTGTGAATGGTCACCATTTTGAACATCTTCTGATGACTCTCAAAGCATAATATTATCACATAGGAAGTACGTTTTGTTTCGTTTTGTTGTTGTTATTGATTAGGAAAGTGACATTTGATAAATTTTTGAACTCGTCTTAATATGTGTAATCAGTGTAACATGATTAAAGTATGTAGTGCTATTTGAAAAATTAATGACGTCACGTGTATCTTGTACCATAATATAGTTACATGCACCAAATCACCACACTCATGTTAGCCCCTCGTTCTAACGTAACGCTCAAAAACAAAAATTCCAATACCTATCCAAACAAAAAAGTTATAATAGGTGCACAAGATAAATGGGACACTCTGTATAGTGCATACACTTTACCTTCTCCCGCTCGCGGATGTAAAGCGGGCGAAGCAGTACACAGAGCAGCTGCACATATGAGAGCGGGGAAAGATAAAATGTATGCACTGTACATATAACTTATGAACACTGTAAAAATTGCATGTAACCTTCACACCATGCAATCGCAAAAAAAACTTCTGGATACGTTATTATTTACCATAGGCCTACATCAGATTGCTTTCACCAACGTTACAGTTTGATTCTGCTTCTTCTCGATGCATTCTATCATTCTTAATAAAATGAATTTGAGATAGTGGCATTTGTGGCTCGTTGTTATTTCTTGATTATTTCTTGTTCTTTTATTGCTGCTTCTTGGAATTAGGCCATAGCCTGTTTCCACTTGAAGAGACTGATTGTGAGTCCTTCTATCTTGTTAATGGATGGACAATAGATCTACTTCTTTCTTTAGGTAGGCTATAATATAATGCAGTAAAATGTGTAGTATTCTATCTGGTGACATTTTGTGTATATGTTCATACAAGATGAGTTTTAGGTTTTGTATTTTGTCCTTTAGGTTAAATATTTTCAATTATTCATCTCTTGTTCCTGATTATGTTTCTTGTTCATTAAAGTGTAGCCCGATACAGAACGCAGGATTTTCATTCGATCTTTCTTATGTCGGATATGTTAACTGTGTAGTTTTCACATTAATATATCAACATTGGTACCGTCATAAAAAAAAGGTATCCGCGTAACATGCCATGAAGGCATTTGGGGGGCATGGAGGTAGAGCCCCAAGCTTTCCATGACCTCGGCACTAGAATGAGGTGGTGTGGTCGGCACCACGCTCTGACCGCCTTTTACCCCGGGAAAGACCCGGTACTCAATTTTATAGGAGGCTGAGTGAACCTCGGGGCCGTTCTGAAAGTTTGGCAACGAGAAAAAATCCTGTCACCACCTGGGATCGAACCCCTGACCTTCCAGTCCGTAGCCAGCTGCTCTACCACCGTCATAGTTCTATAAAACTTTAGCTGCGTGGTTATTAGCCTAAAATCTTATTTTTGGTGTCCTCTATTGTCGTACACATGGGATAGAGCCTGTTTAATTTCTTGTTTATTTCGTTCCTTTGACCTAAGACATGCTGAATGCCGAGCAATCGGAATTACTTACCTGTGCTCTCGGTTTATCATTGATCGTTATTTTTCATCTCATGTGATCTATCTATAAGGTTGATTTTAATTGTTTTTGCCATTACCTAATGAGTTAATGACCTTACGGCGTGGAAGGTGCTAGTTAAATGAGAGTTTTTTTAAGGAACGAATTCTGAATGGAGGAATCGTCTATCATTTTGTTCCTCTGAGCTTAGATTGAAACAGCCTGCCTCTGGTTTAATTAACCCTGCCGCCAACCGTACAATAGGGTCAATTGTCTCGTGAAGGTGAGGTGAAACAAGTAAAACACTTAGAACAAATAATAAATTACCTGATAACATTTATTACGTTACAATTCAGGTAATAAGAAAATAAACAAAAAAACAACAAGGTTTTAGAGATATGAAAGATTACCTAAGATTAGAGAAATAAATGTATATACATAATATGTGAAGGGGAGGCTTAGTAATTATGGTCCACAAAGGGAACATACCATAAGAAAACAGACAAGATGGATGAAGCTGAATTTAACCCATCTACTGATCCTTCGGGACTGGCTTGCCAAATAATCTACCCTCAACTGACATTCGCCATTACAGACAAAAGCCGCATAATCTGTATTAACAGAAATTAAGTGTAAATTAAACTGATTCACAATCCTATCCTTAATGAATGTGGTAGAAGGTAGCAATATAAAAAAAAGCAAAAACAATAGGAAATATGCAACTGACTAATGTCAGCGGACTCTTTTAAATAAATACAAATTACGTAATAGTCTGTATGAACGTAAATATACATATATTAATGAAAAGAAACATACAATCACTAATAGTGAAAAACCTGTTACAATCGTGGGTAGGCCAGTCTCGAAATCAAGCAACAATGGTCTTCCTCCAACCATGATGCAGCCATCATCAAAGAATTTCAATACTCCACAGCCAGGGCACGACTATACAGTATGTAGTTAGCGACCATCCCAGCAGCAGTTCACATCTCTCCTCAGACCAGGTTATCCATTATACCATCACAAGCCACTGCTAAACTAAACTCCAGCCCCCAATGGCTGTCCCACAACCTCCCTCCTCGAGCGTCGTTCCAAGACTCTACCTCTCGTCAACCGTTCCTGTCTTCGGACAGTTGACTAGACAACAACAACATGGCAAATTCTCATCCCATTATCTGTAAACCACATTTACAAATAATAGCTTACATATTTTCTCAACATCTTTATATTAGAGTTCTCGGTTCCAACAAATAGATTAATTTCCTAATTGGAACAAGTTACCTGGTTGGGGTTTTCCGTAGTTTTCCCTCAACTCATTAAGAGCAAACGCTGGGTAACTTCCTGCTCTGGATCCTGGACTCATTTCGCTGGCATTATCACCTTTATTTCACTAAGACGCTAGATAACCATCGCAGTAGATAAAGCGTCATGAAATGAACCAATTAAAATAATTTTGCATAATATTTCTGTCACGTTTACGGTTTAAGAGTGTTCTAATATTTTAATTATTATTAAATCAGTTAATTAATGGATGTTTGGCAACATTGCTACGAGACGCTTGCTTCTAACGTCTAGCTACAGCGGAAAATAAGGATACTCACCCTGTGATGTTGATATTGACTACACAACCGTCCTCAGTGCTGCGAAGAAGGTGTTTCCATTCGTTGGCAGATTCTACTGCGATGTTGCCATTTTTTCTATAAATAAAGTTCATTTCCCACTAAATAAAAATAAATAACTCAAAATGGCAAAGGAAAATGCTGTTCCCTTGGTGTTAAGGATTTAGTCATCTAGGCCTACTGTTATTGAAAACCTTACATCCTTATATGCCTATATGTATGTATAAATATTAAATAATACAGGAAATATGAGAAAGCCTTGTCTAACTTAATTCATATTCATTGATTTATTACTAACAAGCAAACATTCTCATGAGGGCAGATAAAAAAAGTTATTTTTTTTCTTCCACGATGTTAATAATGTCAAAACAAGTGCTTATACAAATTTTGGCCACTCGAGCGCAATTACGAGGACAATCCAGAAAGTAAGTTTTCCTGGGGCTGTTTACAGAAAGAAAATACAATTTTTATAGAAAGGTTTATTGGAACAGATATAGCAATTGTTGAGCTATTTTTCAACATATTGCCCACTGGATTTGCGACATTTGTCATACCGTGGCATCAACAGAGAGGTGCAGACGGCTGTCACACACTGGTTCCGATCCCAGGCGGCAGACTTCTACAGCACAGGGATACAAAATTTGATCCACTGGTATGACAAATGTCTCAATTCCGGTGGAGAATATGTTGAAAAACAGCTTATCAATTGTTCCAATACATTTTTCCTTGATATTGTGTTTTCTTTCTGTAAACGGCCCAGGAAAATTTACTTCCTGGACGGTCCTCGCAATTGTGCTCTAGTTCCAAAATTTTATAAGCACTTGTTTTGACATTATTAACATGGTGGAAGAAAAAAAATAACTTTTTTATGTGCCCCCAAGAGAATGTTTCCTTGTACATTCAATTATTTTGTCAATAACTACGTTCGATCTAAAATATACCTAGACGTTTTATTGTTCTTTTTTATGATATAGATAGGTTACATTATTTTTAAGAGTTTCTTTTGCAACAACCTATCGAAAGCTTTTTCATTGTCTACGAATAAGTTATACGTTGGTAAGTTTATAGTACTTCTTGGTCCATGGGCTGCAATAGCGTTATAAACGAGGTAAATGTAGGATATGTCGTTTTATACAAGACCTAAAAGCATATACCTTATGAAAAATTAATGGATACCATATAATATTTGACTTTATAGATGAGGTGTCCTATTAGACTAGCTATGTTTTGTTTCCTTCCCTATCTTACATTTTTCTTGTATTTCGTTTTCCTTTCCCTTTCCTGTAATTTAATCTTCCTTGCCTTTTTTCCTTTTTCCGCTTTCTTTCGACATAACTTTTAGACAAATCTACAAAATTTGGTCTTCAGCACAAGTAGCTCTACTTTAGAAAAATCATGAAAGTCAACTTTCAAAATTATATTTTTCACAAGGTTTCCTCTTCGGTACGAAATTAACAGGCAGAGCAAAGCCCCTGCGTGCAGCCAGAAGGCCCCCCGGTCACGCTATGATGCGACATATGTGGAGGGCAGTCAGGTGGATAATACGTCACCACTACCCCTTACGTGACTTTTTATGTCGCTGCTGTAATTCAGGGGGAAAACAGCTTCTAAGGGGGTGGGCAAGGTGGATCTGATGTTTAACAACAGACACGGAGTCGCAGATACAAATCTGAGGACGTCCCGCATGAATCCCAAATGCGATTAAACCATCTGTTACATTATAATGCTATGAATAGCTGATACCATTTCATGGCTCGTCTGGTCACAATGTCCTCCCCCCGTTCGTGCAAACACACGCGAGCTTTTTTCTCCCTATTGGCTTTTTTAGCATCAACCTGGGCATTGGAGTGTGAATATCGTATTTGCGACACTTTGTGACGAATTTGAGGGATTCCAGAGCGGTATCTCTGTAGTCACATCATAACTTGTTACCCCGATACTGATGGCCTAATACCATACACAATGACGACCTTACGATACGAGCATTTTTATCTGTTGTACGACATATGACCTAACTTGTATCATGTTTTAGTAGGCCTATTTCATTAATTTATTTCTAGCTCCACTTGCTGTTCAAATACGATGTCCCTACTCTGTACTCTATAGAGCAGTGATGTCAAAGCAAGCGCATTTTTCTGACTTTGACGTCATGCGCGGGCGTCAAGCGCTAGGTATGGAAAGAGAAAGGATTACGTATATGAATAAGCAGCCTGTTGGATGAAGAAAACAGTGCAGTGGTGCACAAGCTATTTTCTATTGTCTGTAAAACAAAATTAGCCTACTAACACCAATTTCTTAATATTGCAGTTGTGTTCTAAACGTTAATAACATAAAAAGAGTTAAGAAGGAATATTCACATAAATCCCATGGTAGTACAACTATACTGTACTAAGTGAATGAAACACATCATTCATAAAGAAAATGATATCCCAAAGAAAGAGATTGAGTATGACATGGTAAGTTGGAATTGATATTGATGGTATCTTTAGCCTTGTAAAAGTAGTCAATAAACTAATCAAACCAATATTATAGTGCAAAGCAAAGTGACCTATGTATATGTTTTAATTGTAACTAATATTACATAACAAAAATCTTATCGCATTATGCTTTTAAGGTGATATTGGTGCGAAACTTCCCGTCATCAGAATATTAAATTATTTTCTCGAATTCTGCAGAAGCTATAGAGCTGACTTTTTTATAACACATGGGCATAAATATTTTGTTTATGATGTAACAGTAGTTGCCTTGTTAATTCAGTTCCTTACAAACATTTTCTATGCAAATATTTTCAAAAATTTTAATACCCTATCTTCAGTATGATCACGTAAGAATTATGACCATAGCATTTCTCAATACACTATCTTCAGTAATACGTATTTACGACACATTATATTTACGAAAACTTTCTTTCAGTACCTGTAAGGCTACAAAATAAACATATCTGAAAATTTCACTTTTCTGTAAAAAAGTTGAGAAAATATTCCTTTTGAATAAAAAGCAAGCTTGTGAAAAATGAGTATTAACATTAAAACTTACATTGTTATAATGCACTTATACTTCTCAGACAAATCTAATAATTAACATGGATACAGTTTTAATAAGTTCTCTTCCCTTTATCCATTGAATCAGTGCTGGCCATCCTGTATATAGCTCGACCAAGCGGCATATACTACCTCTTTCGTCTATCTCTTTCCCTGCCACTGTAAAGCGCTCAGGTTCTACTGAGCTCTAAAGGGCGCGATTGCGCCTATGGGCATCAATTGACATGACTGCTATAGAGTACAGTCTATTTTATTAACTAAAAACACCGGAAAATCTATAATGTAGTTGTGACATTAAGGCGGTAGTGCATAAGTGGATTAGTAATTTATCGGACTGCTGGAGTTGATGCTCTAAAATTCAAGAAATATGCATGTATTCTTGCACTTAAAATTACTGAAATATTCTAGGTATGCTCTAAAATCATTCATTCATTCATAGTTTTGTGCCCAATGGCAGATCTTTCACTGCAAACCCAGTGTTCTCAAATCTTTCCTATTTTACGCCTTCCTCTTAGTCTCCGAATACGATCCATATAGTACACTAGCTATCTTAATGTTGTCTGATATCTGATATCCTCTTCTGCCCCGATATTTTCTCTCATTCATCATTCCTACCAGTGCATCCTTCAGTAGGCAGTTTCTTCTTAGACAATGACCCAGGCAATTTCTTTCTCTCTTCCTGATCAATTTCAGAATTATTCTTTCTTCAACCACTCTTTCTAGCATAGCTTCATTTCTTATTCTGTCTGTCCATCTAACACGTTCCATTCATCTTCATAACCACACTTCACTTCGTCGTAATGTCCAGGTTACTGCCTCATATAAAGCCACACACCATACAAAGCATTTCACTAGTCTCTTACTAAGTTCGTTTTCCAGAGGTCCGCAGAAAATATTCTTTCTATTAAAAGCTTCCTTTGCCATTGCTATCCTCCTTTTGATCTCCTGGCAGCAGCTCATGTTACTATCTACTTACAGTACACTTCAAACATTTGAAAATGAAATAATTCATATGTCTGTAGTCTGACAAGCAAACATTCTGACGGGGGCAGATACGAAAGTTATTTTTTTTCTTCCACCCTGTTAAAAATGTCAAAAGAAGTGCGTATACAAATTTTTGCCACTCGACCGCAATTACGAGGCCGTCCAGAAAGTGGGGCCGTCCCTTGGGCCGTTTACAGAAAAAAAAATCACCATTGAATGGAAAGATTTATTGAGACAGATACAGAATTGTTGCGCTATTTGTCAGCATATCCCCCACTGGACTCGAGACATTTGTCATTCAATGGGCTCCATTTTTGTGTCCTTGTGTCGTAGAAGTCAGCCGCCTGTGATCGGAACCAACGTTTGACAGCCGTCTGAACCTCTCTGTCGAACCCATGACATGACAGATGTCTCAATTCCGGTGGGGAATATGTTAAAAAAATAGCTCAACAATTGATGTCTCTGTTCCAAAAATTTTTTTCAATGGAGTTGTGTTTTCTTTCTGTTAACGGTCCCTGACGAAGTAATTTTTTTAGGCCCTCGTAATTGCAGTCGAGTGGCCAAAATTTGTATAAGCACTTCTTTTGACATTATTAACATGGTGAAAGAAAAAAATGTAACCTTTTTATCTGCCCCCATCAGAATGTTTGCTTGTGAGCCGAAGTATTTATTGAGTTACTGATATATGCAGACCAAATATAAATTGTTATAATACAGGTAAAGTAATAATGACAATTTTAAAATAATAACATTTTCGTATTATCATTATAAAATAATACTGTTGGTATTAATATAAATAATACTTATAAAAAAATAAATCCTGGAACATATTTATTAATATAGTTGAATGGTTGCCCAGTCTATCTTGATATCAAAAATGACCTAGCAATTTTAATGGTAATCGCTCCTGAGGACCAGTGGCGGTTTCGGAAGGGTGAGTCAGAAGAGCCCAGGCTCACCCAGAAATATGATGTTTTTTTAATTCGAAATAACGGAGGTCAGACAAAGAACGTTCTTGACTATGATTGCGTCGACAATGTGCAAAATGAAATGCGACAGTGTACAGCAATAAATATTTAACAGGTTCAATAGGTATAGACCTACATGTATTGCTTTAATAATAACCTCAGAAAAACTGTAAAAACTTTGATGGTGTTTACAACCACTTAATTTTTTTAAATGTTTTTAATTTGTATAAAAAAGCAATTGAAAGCAGACATAAAAAGTTGTTTTGCTAAACAATCATAACTTTCTCACTGAAGCAAGAACATGAGTTGTGTCATATATGTAGGGCCTACTAGGCCTTTATTTAAGCTTACATTAATTGAAAACGCATGTTCATTTCAAAGTCTGCCATTCTCAGGAATAGGCCTATCATATGTTTGTTATTTCCTATGTATTCATCTCACTGACTATTACTTCAAGACTGATATATTTTACAGAACACTCCATTGAATACATTCAAAGAGTAACAGCTTCTGAATTAAGTTACATATTCTAAAAAATGAAGAAATACATTAGTACTATTGGTCAACAGAAAAGTTAACCAACACATTACGTTTTATCAGAATGAATTAGGTTAATGGTACATCTAATGTTATAAATTAAAAATAGTTGTACGGTACCTACGTAATTTGTAAATGTTGAGAACACTGCTGTAGATTGTTTATTATTGATTATGCCATACGTTTTAAGTTATCACTAGGGCTAGGATTTTGATGAAATTGCATCTTTTTTGTAGTAAGCCAGAAACATAGCTGCTTTAGTATTTATATGTTATGTGATAAACTGAGTGTTTTAAGACATATTTGTTAGGGCATTTTTTGCCTGTTTCAACTCACAAGAGCATCTTTTGTTTTATTCGGTCATTTTTTAGGCATTTTCATTTAATTTTGGCCATAAATCCCCAATATTAATGTAAAATAATATTTATTTCCTTTTCGATATTTTCTTTACATATTTTGTCCATAATACCCATTATTTTGTATAATATTCGTATTTTAATCATTTTTCTACACAAATATTGCCATTTTAACGTAGTACAACCCATGTAATGGATCAGTCCAACCACCCCTTCAATAAAGACTCCTCTATACCTGCTAATTTCGGATAAGAGTGGCCTTGTAGTAGACTACATGGAAACTAAAAGTAAAGTAAATCCATGGTGCTACAGCCCATGAAGGGCCAAGACCAACCAGCCGACTGCTGACCTCACGTCCATATGCCGAAGCAGAGGTGAACGATCATACATGGAAATTACATTAGGTAAAATAATTAATTAAAGTGTACTTACTTACTTACTTACTTACTTACTTACTTACTTACTTACTTACTTACTGGCTTTTAAGGAACCCGGAGGTTCATTGCCGCCCTCACATAAGCCCGCCATTGGTCCCTATCCTGAGCAAGATTAATCCAGTTTCTACCATCATATCCTACCTCCCTCAAATCCATTTTAATATTATGCTCCCATCTACGTCTCGGCCTCCCCAAAGGTATTTTGCCCTCCGGCCTTCCAACTAACACTCTATATGCATTTCTGGATTCGCCCATAGGTGCTACATGTCCTGTCCATCTCAAACGTCTGGATTTTATGGTCCTAATTATGTCAGGTGCGTGCAGCTCTGTGTTGTGTAACTTTCTCCATTCTCCTGTAACTTCATCCCTCTTAGCCCCAAATATTTTCCTAAGAACCTTATTCTCAAACACCCTTAATCTATGTTCCTCTTTCAAAGTGAGAGTCCAAGTTTCACAACCATACAGAACAACCGGTAATATAACTGTTTTATAAATTCTAACTTTCAGATTTTTTGACAGAAGACTAGATGACAAAAGCTTCTCAACCGAATAATAACAGGAATTTCCCATATTTATTCTGTGTTTAATTTCCTCCCGAGTGTCATTTATGTTTGTTACTGTTGCTCCAAGATATTTGAATTTTTCCACCTCTTCGAAGGATAAATCTCCAATTTTTATAGTTCCATTTCGTACTTACTATATTCTGGTCACGAGACATAATCATATACTTAGTCTACTTAGAAAAATATTATGTAAAATTTAATTTAATTACTAGTCTAAATATTAAGTAGTGCAAAACCTCTTTTCCTACTAAGCCAATTATGTAAGATCAATTTTTAGAGCATTTTAAGGGCATTTTTTAAAGATTTTTAGGTCATAAATGGATTGTTTTTAGGACATTTTTTCATGATTTATAGGTCATCAAAATCCTAGCCCTAGTTATCACATTTCATTAAGTTTTTACCAATTATTACCTCAGTGAAACAATGCATAATTTTAAATATATTTTTGAAAACTCCAATTTGCTTTGTTTCCTTATTTTAGACCTGAACAGCAACGACAGTTACGGGACTGTAGTCAACCTGGGGCTGGAGCAGGATGGGTCGTCGCCCCACAGCGCAGGGAGCCGCGCCCCGCACTTCACTCTCCACGGTGGCCCCGCCACGCCGCCCTACCTGTCGTCCAGCCATTCTCCCACGCCGCCCCACCCTGCGCTAGGACCCAATTTCCCTTATTCCACAGGAGAGGGCCTCGCCGTCTATACCACTTTGGGTAAGTATTCTACACAACGCTATCCTCAGACTCTGCGGCTTATACCCTCAGTTCCTTTCAAAGAGTTTGTAATGTATAACTAGAGACACCAACGGCGCTAGTTTCGCGTACAAAATTGAACCGGTGTTCGGTAGCCATTAAAGGGAGTTGATGCATCGCCAGGAGTGCGAGCAGTTCATGCTTATTGAGGAGTACGAATAAATATAAGTACACTTGAAGGGAAATAAGAAAATGGTGAGATACTGCGCCGCAAATAATTGTTCGTACATAGCTACTATTGTAGAATGCTCAGGAAAGCATGCATATCTTAATATTTGGAAGAATGTTCCAAATGCAGTTCCTCCTTTGAATGTGTTTACAGAATGTCGGATTATTTCTTGGATAAAGTTTTTCCAGAAACACATTAATCAGGTTTATAAGGTTGGTTTCAACAATGTATGTAAGGGTTAGGTGCCATCATATTACAGTGGATTATAATAGCAGAGTGAATAAGAAAATCCGCAGACTATATCTGTCTAAAACTGTTTTGTTTCACAATAAATGAATTAATCATGTAATTTCCGTATTGTACAGTATGTACTTCTAGTTTTTGGTTGTATTAAATGCAAAAAAGTAGTGAAAACATAGCTGATGGCCTAGCTAGGCCTATTATTACCACTACTACTAGGTTTACTATGACCACTACTACTACGCCTACTATTATCACTACTATTAGGCCTATTATTACCACTACTACTAGGTCTACTAGGCCTATTATTACCACTACTAGGTCTATTATTACCACTACTACTAGGTCTACTAGGCCTATTACTAATACTACTAGGTCTATTATTACCACTACTACTAGGTCTATTAGGCCTATTACCAATACTACTACGCCTACTATTACCACTACTACTAGGCCTTTTATTACCACTACTACTAGGCCTATTATTACCACTACTCCTAGGCCTACCATTACCGCTACTCCTAGGCCTACCATTACCGCTACTCCTAGGCCTACTATTACCGCTACTAATTCTATTAAAAAGTCTGACCTCTAACTTGGTGGTATCAACTACACAATTAATAGATTGTTGTATGATAAAATTTATTCTCATTATGTTTTAAATCAGTTTCCAGAATTTTTATGATCTCATATTTCACCACTAAATATTTTCTAAGCACCATATACCTTCACTCTTCCTTTGCATGAGAGGACTGAAATATAGATCATTTTAAATATTACAGTAAATAGCCATTATCATGTCCTTAAAACAATACTAGTAATACTGAAAATTAATGTTGACATTGCCATTATTCAATATTTTACATACTTATCCCGAGTGTATATGGGTGATTTAATTTATTTTTTTAGAATATCGCCAAAGATGAATCATTATAATACTTTAATAAATATAGCGCTCCTCTGCCATTCATGTTTATTTCATCACGATCCATCCTTGGTAAAAGATGTTTAAAACAGTGTCTATCACCAGGCTACATCAATGTATTGTGGTACTGTTTTCGAATTTCGCGCCGCAAACACTCCCTTTAATGGCGGATACTAGCCGATTCAATTTATGACATTTTTCTTGCCTGCCACTTACGGGTATGTGTCTCTAGTAAGTATTACAATCTCTTTGGTTCCTTTACTTTTATTTTTGTTTCGTCTCAAGAGACATTTCCCTGCGGAGACACCTCCAGTCTTAATTGTCGAGTCAAAGAGACATCTGTCCGCAAAGCAGGAACTTGGTAGAACGAGAAATAGCTTGTCGGTAATTTTTCCTAAATCAGAATTATTTTATTTATCCTGTGTAGGACAGCTACTCTACACTACCTCAATTGCATTACCGGTACCAGATTATTACTGTACTACAGCGGACAACTTCCGATTATCTGTGCCTGGATTATTCGGTTTGCGGATTTGATAGCCCGTAGTTATTTTTGTGATCAAATACTAACAACAACAAACACACGAAGAAAGACAGCGGGACGTCAAAGTACTGTTGTAAACGAGCTTGCAATGTTTTTTTCTTTACGTAGAACTACTGTACGTCGTTCTCCTCACTAGATGTGGGGGGGATAACTTGGAAATTGACCGTCACGTAACAATGCAACTCTTCCCTAGTGTTCTCCTTGTATTCCACTTTTGTAGTCCCCCTTGCCCTCTTTGCATTTCCCTTGTTCTCTTTGTATTCCCCGTGTTCTCCTTGTATTCTTCTTGCATCCCCTTGTTTTCCTTGTCTTCCCCTTATTTTCTCCACCTACCCCTCCTTCTCTTTGTCTTTCTCTTATTCTCTTTTTCCCCCATGTTCTCCTTGTCTTCCCTTTGTTATTCTTATCTTCCCCTTGTTCTCTTTATCTCCCCTTCTTCTCCTTGTCTTCCCTTTGTTATTCTTATCTTCCCCTTGGTCTCTTTATCTCCCCTTGTTCTCCTTGTCTTTCCCGTGTATGTTTTATTACTCTTGTCTTCTTGTATTCCTCTTATTCTGCTTGTCTTCCCCTTATTCTCCTTGTATTATCCATCTTCTCCTTGTAATCTCCTTGTTCTTATATTATTATCCTTATTCTCCTTGTACCCCCTTATTTTCCTTGACTTCATCTGTTTTTTTTTACATTCCTCTTTTTCTTATTGTTTCCCCCTTGTTTTCCATGTCTTTCCCTTGTTCTCCTCTTGTCCCTCTTGATCTCGTTGTCTTCCTCTTGTTCTCTTTGCTTTTCCCTCTTTTCTTTCTCTTTCCCTTGTCTTTCTTGTCTTCCCCTTGTTCTCCTTGTATTCCACTTGCCTTGTTCACCTTGCTTCATTTCTCACACCACCCACATGTAGTTCTACATAAAGATATGTACCATAGTCAAGTTAAGCACCTGTCGACAGGTGATCACACTCATATGCAGTTCTACGTGAAGTTAATTGTGTAGCATAGCAAAACTATGCACCAGTCGATCGTTTCCTCCACTCAGTCCCTCACTTCACACCTTCTCCCAAATACAGATCAAAAACATCTTCCTTGGAAGAGTTTAATCATATAAACAAGGCCGATATGAATGCATTGTTAGAAACTCCTTCCCGACCCATAAGTCTGTATACTAATATAAGAACATAGTCGCGAACCTTTTCATTCGTATTTTGCCTGTTGTGATATGCATTACTACAGGAGAGAAAAATGACAGGGAAACGTAAACGAGTTGTGTCAGTATCAGATAAAATAAATTGCTTATTTCCATATTATTAGCATTTTTCGTTTAATAGTGCATTATTATTATTATTATTATTATTATTATTATTATTATTATTATCATCATCATCATCATCATCATCATCATCATCATCATCATCATCATCATCATCAGAGACCGGAACTTTGGCAGAATGCTTTTTTAAATGTGTTAAATCTATCTTCATTTTGAAAGTAAATCTGTACGAATTATTATACCTTTGTGATTGAAACGTCACAGTTTTATGTTGCCTTTTCTGCCTTTTTTAATATAAATGCCTAATTTACAAAATAAATGCTTTTTTGCATTCATTTGATTATTTATCTATTATTTTTTAATTTATTATTAAAAATTGCTAACAGGTACATTTTAATTTATTTCTATAACCGCTACAATGAGAGTGACTTCACCAATAGTATTGTCTTTCAGTCTTCTTCATATTCTCTTTGCAATAACGAGTGCTGCCGTGCAAAAATGTATAACAGTAAGCGTTTTAATTATCGCTTGTGTTTATTTGACAAGGCAACAATGAGTGCGGGTCTAACGTTATTTTTAACGGTTATTTTTCTTTCAGTTTTCATTGCGACGTTATTGTAGCTAGCTAAATATTTCATATCGCAACGTATCATTAAACCAAACACAAAAAATGCACTTTCCAAGACTACTGGAAAGAAGATTTCTTTGCTTCCAACAGTAATTGCAACATCGAGTCGAAAATCTCAATTTGGATTCGACTTATGGAAAGTTTTTCTTGCTGCCGAAATCTCTTTGTGGAAAGTGCAAGGTTGTGGTGTAGTGCAAGGGTTTTTGTAATTGTCTTTTATTGCGTATTTTAGCTATTCATAATGCCTTTTTGCCTGCCTATTTTAGCTATTTGTGATGCTTTTTTGCCTGCCTATTTTAATGATTCATAATGCCTAAACTTCCGGTCTCTGATCATCATTATTAGGGTAGAGTAGCATAAATCGCACCGCTTCCTAAATGGCACCACTGTTAGTTTAAAACAAGTTACTGTAGTAGTGTAGCATCTAGTGGTATTGTTACAATCTACCATATGAACTTCCACCACGTCACTTGATTTCTGCCACTTCTTTGTGCTAGCAACGTGGTGATAGAGTATTTAATATACTCAGGTGGTTGTATATTTAGCTAACATTTTGTAACAAAATAACGGATTTGTATCCAAAGGAATCCGTAATCTTAAGATGTTATTGGTTAAAAGAAATATTAAAGAACATTTAACTTAGTACGATTTTCGAATATGTGGTGATTATAAGCTACAAATGAAGGAAATAATAACTTATGACGTAGTTTCTTAATTCGCATCACTTTGTAGGTGCCTAATTCGCACCGGTGCGATATGAGCAACTGTAGCAATTCTTGCCGTACAAAAAAGGCCCAAAAATTTTAACTGAACGAGGAATGCATCAGGTGGGTGCAATATCAAGTGGTGAAAAGGACGTTTATACAACAAGTGTGTGTTGTACAAGCGCACCAGATATTTTGTGCCATCTATGAAAATTTTTAAACGTCAAACTGTGCATCCTACATTATCAGCTGGTGTTCTTCCAGGATCGTTATTTGTTTGCTTTGATTCAGGTTACATCAACAGTGAACTATTTGTCGAATAGCTCAGACATTTTATTTGCCACTCAGACCTGCCATAGAAAAAAGTGCTGCTTCTGTATGTCCACCTATACGAACATTCCAAAAATTTAGAAGCTAGATTATCTCAGGAAAATGAAGTGTTCCTATTTCAGCTTCCTCGTCATAATACTCAGAGGCCCAGCCTTTAGATGTTTCTATCTTCAAACCATTTCAGACAGCTAAATCATGAAGCAGTTCTTAGGTGGCTTCGAGATAATCGTGGAGAAAAGGTGACTCAGTTTATAGTTTGAACTGCTTGGTGAAGCACATGGAAAATGTGTAACAATAAAAAAACGCATTCAGAAAGTTTAAATGTTAGGTAATTTATGCTCTATTTTTTCAATTTCATTTGAAGATGCGTTACTCTCTTTCATTAATTTCAATAAACCTGTAATTTGCATTTATTACATTATTCATATTAAATACTGTTCAGTATGTTCAATATTAAGCTTTCTTTCATCCTGTTCCCTGCAGTTAAAGAGGTGCGATTTAAGAAACCGCTGGTGCTATTTAGGAAACTAGTTGCCTACATGGCACCATTGACAAGTGTTTCGAAAATGTCATACTACTTCAAAAATATTAAATCAAATTCAAGGATTCTTTTTTATATGAAAGATAAATGTTCTGGGAATGTATTTCTGTAAAGGAATGCAGAAAATAAAAATTGTATTGTCCAATCAAAATTATAGATGCTAAAGTGGTGCGATATACGCAACCTTACCCTATAACTTACTGCATATAAGAGTATTGAGGCAGTGAAAGATCACAGATCTGTCCTTCAATGCAACATGTCTTCAGCCCAGGAAATTCTCTACATATCCCATGTTGTAGGTCAGGGGCCGCCACCTGGCACCCATCTGCCACCAGGACATCCGGGCCTTGCCAGCGGTCCAGCGTCTGACCTTAGCAACAGCAGCAGCACCCATGGCTACCCTGACTTTCCACCCAGTCCCGACTCTTGGCTGGGTGAAGTCAGCGCATCCTCCGGACCTCCTGCAGGAGGTGCAGCCCCCCAGTACTGACCCCCCCACCTCTCGTAGCGGAGGAAGAACTGTATCTCCAACGTATGTGAAAGGTGGAGTTACAGCGGACAGTCATTCTAGTCACTGTGCTGTGTGGTGCAATTAACTGATCATATAAGGGTCAGTACAAACATACAGATCGCATTCTGCCACTTCCTGGGGGATTATGAGTCTCTTCTCCACTATCATCACCCTTCTCGCTCAAGTTTTCATTAGGTTCTTGTGATGTTTTTGCTTAATACATAATATTTAGTTTGAATATACAACTCTTATCGCAGGCTTATAAGCTAAGTGATGAGCAACTGTACTGGAGAATGGGGAATAATGGTCATCTGAAACAAAGGCAGTAATAACTTGAAGACTTGTTGGCCTCTTTTAAACAATAGCGCGGTAAATCAATAAGGCAATTATAGTCCCATCGCTCTAATTTCCGGCAGCCAATCACGTTGCAGGTCGGCTGCATTTAAACGTGTGCGTCTTGTGATTCGCTGATGAAGATGTTAAGCATTTCCTAAGGCTGGATAAATACTTAATAAAATCGCCCGCCATTTTGGCTCTTTCGTTGGCGTTCGCAGAAAGCACATGAGGACGTTATTTGCCGCTCAATTATTTGCTGAATTACAGTGCGTTTGATTTATTATCATAGGAGCTACGACATGATAATGTTTAACGGTGTAGCAAATAGATCCCTCGCCTGGTTGCTCGGCAACGAAAGAACAAAAATGGCGAACGACACTACCTATCTAGACTTTATAGAGCCTTGACTCCCTAAGACGTAAGCAAAGAGGAGGAGTTACGCCGGGAATAACAGCGTCGCGACTATAGATTACTTGTTCAAATTGGTACACAGAAAATTTCCTGTATACAAATAAATGAACATAGTGAGCTTCGAACGATTAATTATTACCAGGGAACGGATTTATATGGACTAAAAATATATGAAATATGTAAATATATATGTAGTTATTTTTACCAAAATATGGAATTAAATATGGATTTTTACCAAAATATGGAATTAAATATGGACTTAAAATTATAAAAAAATGACTATGTACGTTAAATATTGGTACATTTTAATCAAACTAAACAAAAAATATAATGGACGTACCTTATCTTCCAATGTAGTTTCAACAAAACACAATTTTTATTGTCTGTTACCATAACAATAGGTTACAAACATTTCTTTCAAGTGCTGAAAAGTGAATCTTCTTCTATTGTCTCTGAGGATAGATTTATACTGACTAAAAGAGCGTTCGACGTCACAAGAAGTAACTGGTACATAATTCAATTTCACAATGTCTGCTGGGGATAAGTCCAAGTTAATCTTCACTGTTGATTCACCACTCATCACAGCAACAACCTTTTGTAGTTCTTCATATCCAGGGTTTTTTGAAAGTACAGTGTCCACCTTAGCTCTTACTGCATCTGCAACTTTACCTCTACCACGATTCAGTTGTTCCACAGTACTATTTATAATTTCAAAACTTTCAGATAGTGAAAGGTGCCTATTTTGGAGACTTTTGAGCGTTTTTATGATGCATGAAAATGTATGCTGAATGTGAGCTAAGTCATTCTTCACACTTATGTCACAGGTAACTGTTTTCGCAGTATCAATTGAGACTGCATCTTCAGAGTCCAATGCAAGGAGAACATTGTTAATAGAGTCTATATGTTCGGCATAATATTCAACTGCTTCTAGCCATGTACCCCATCTAGTTAAAATTGGCTTTGGTGGCAATGGAATTTCAGGGTACATTTCTTTCAACACGTTAACTCTACTGGGAGCTTTGAGAAATACTTTTTTCACTGATGAAATCAACAAATCTACTTTAGGGAAATTGTCTCTGACCACTTCTGCCACACGATGAAATGCATGCGCCACACAAGTAAAATGAGTCAATTTAGGATATACAACAGATAATGCTTGTCCAGCTTTGACCATATAAGGGGCAGCATCGCTAATAAAGAATAACACATTATCGTACATAATACCCTTTGGCCACAGGATACCCATAGCTTCGTTGAACAGTTTAACTATAGTTTTGTTATTGCACTTTTCTAGAACATCACAATGTAAAAGAATTCGTTCAGAATATTGTTCACTTAACAAACCGATAACTACATTACCAACAAGTCTACCTTCTTTGTCGGGAGTCTCATCAATGGAAACCCAAATTGAACTATCTTTAATTTCATCTCTTATCTTCTGTATTGTCTCATCGTAGATGGATGGAGCATACGTCTTCCTAAGTGTTGACTCATCCGGGATTGTATGTTGAGTATATTTTTCAAGGAATTCCCTGAAGACCTTATTCTTTAGTTTGTAGAGAGGAATATCAGCAGAGATGAGAGAACGGCACAGGTCGATGTTAAACTCAGATCTTACATTCGATGTTGTTGGTTGTGTTAAAAACAATTGTCTCTGCTTGGAATTTAGTTGTTTGTTGGCCTGATGTTTACTAGTTGTAATGTGTTGTTGCACCAGGAACTTTTGTGTAGATGATACTGCACACTGACACAAATTACAAAATAATATTTTATTGTCAGTTGATAAACCATCTTCTTTAAATTCTGAAATGTAACTTGTTAGTTTTGATTTTAAATTGACTGAATGACGTACTTTTGGCATATTTACCGTCTTTATAGTATGATTTACAAAACTGAACCTATGTGTACTCTGACTGGCATTTAACTGTTGAGCTGCACAACTGAAGTCTGTTAAAAATTTTAAATTAAATTAATACAGTTTTGTAACTTACTTTCCCATTGTTGATAGGACTGCTAATTTTCAAATAACTCTGATGTTAAAGGGATTACTGAACATGTGTTTAAATCTCTATTGTTGAAATGTATTTTTAAAAGTTAATGGAATTTTGTTTTGTTTTATTGTTAAACCTAATATAATATGGACTGTTTTATATGAAATATGGAAAATATATGGAAATTAACGAAAATATGTACTAAACTCTAAAATATGGAAAAATATGGAAAATAAAAGTAGGATTTTTCAACCCTACACATTGTGAAACATAAAGATAATGCAAAATATAAATTATATTAGCTTTATAAGTAAATATGTATTTACATATAAATCCTTTCCCTGATTATTACTCTACATTTCATATAACAGCAGCCACTTTTCTTTCTACAAGGTGTTTCAGGATAACTGTTCTTAATTTTCAGATGTGATAGAGGACATGTAATTAAACGTATATAAAGTAATGTCCGGAAATGTCTCTATATCGAGATAATGTGATAAAAATCAAACCTTTTCATTGACCTTCTTTTCGTCCATAGTAGTCTTCAATTGTGTTTCAATTATTCCTGCTGCCATGTAAACAATAAAATTTAAGTGGAACAGAAAAATTCTCTCCGGCACCGGGATTTGAGCCCGGGTTTTCAGCTCTACGTGCTGACGCTCTATCCACTAAGCCATATCGGATTCCCATTCCGATGTCAGATTGAATCCTCTCAGTTTAAGTTCCACTTCTTGGGTTCCCTCTAGTGGCCTACCCTCATGCACTGCGTCATAGATGTATGACAGAGGCACAATGTCCATACATGTGCAGAGGTGCACTCGTTATGAGTGACTAACTGGCCGGGATCCGACGGAGTTAGCGCCGTCTTAAATCACTAAGTGATTATTTTTCGCATATCATATATATTATTAATTCTGCATCATCATATGATGAAGGATGTGTGGAACAGAAAAATTTATCTCCGACACTGGGATTTGAACCCGAGTTTTCAGCTCTACGTGCTGACGCTCTGTCCACTAAGCCACAACGGATTCCCATTCCGATGTCAGATTGAATCATCTCAGTTTAAGTTCCACCTCTTGGGTTCCTAGTGGCCTACCCTCATGCACTGCGTCATAGATGTATGAGAGTGGCACAATTTCCATACATGTGCAGAATTTCTGCACGGAAATATCATATGTACTTAAGTACATGATAATAATAAATAAAATTTAAGTTGATTTGTTTTTTTTTTTTTTTTTTTCCTCGCTGTTATTTATACCCGCTTTAACATCTTTGATCATATCGCGAGTTAATCTTTTTGGTTGAAATCCGAAGGCCTGTGTACTATTGTTGAAACTGGTTCTATTGTTGTGAATTAGATGGAGACTGTATATGTATTACTGATTTGTTATGAATATGATTTTGGTGATGAATGAGACCGGTGATATTCAGGGATGTTGTGGCCCGAATTTCCTGGCATTTGCCTTATGGTTGAGGAAAAACCCTGAAAACCTCAACCAGGAAAATTCAACCCGACCGTGAATCGAACCCGGTTCCTCTGCTTAAAAGACCAGCATGTTGACCTCTACACCACAGATGTGATCTTGTTTTCATTGTATGTCATAAAATAACTTATTTCATATCTGTTTATAAAAGTTCAATCATTAAAAATGCATCGGTTCACAAATTTTAAGTTAGCGGACATGCATTATTGCTACGGAAATCCGATTTTCGCAAATGATTCATTTAACGAATTTCTGCTAATTGAGTCAAGAGATTTAAAATTGTTATAAATGTAAAAGAGATTCGTTCATACCTACGACAATTTAAGTTCTCAGAACTCAATTAGCAGAAATTCGTAAAAAAAAAGAAATCATTCGGAAAAATCGGGTGTCCTTAATTATTGTGGCTTATAGAGCAGCTTACGACAATGTTAATGACGTAATGAGACACGGCGAATTTATGCGAAGCGACATTCTGAGCGCACAATTCATGTTACACAATATTTTCAAGGCTTCAAGAAAGTGGCCAATTACTTTTCACGTTGAGATTCTTTGAAACCGTCAGTTCTTTCATATCGTTATATCTCAATATGAAATCATTTCTAGGCACCAATTTATAAGAAAAAAAGTATGCCGTGCCTTCTATCACATCTGAAAATTAAGAATTTATTCTAAAATATCCTACGCACATTTCTAATGGAAGAAATTTATTATATGTTTTCAATGGATAAGCAAAACAAAAATATTTGTATCTATTACGCAATTAGAAATGGTGAGACACAAAAATGTAATATAATTCTTCTTTTGAATGAATCCGGCTTAAACGAAGAATTTATCAAAAGCGTTTTCATTTTTAAACACGAAGAGAACAGTAGGCCTAAGCAAAACAATGTTTTTAATATTATTAATGCGACCATGAACGTCTCATTGTTATGATTTCTGTTACTCGTCATGCAAACATAATCAGAAGCAGAATTTCTTCTACGTATTTAAACACGCACACTATTTCTAATACAAAAACTAGCCAATTAATGCACAAAGTAATAGAACATTAAAACGATTCTAATATATTATACTTACACGAGTTTGTTTACGATTAATAAATTTAAAGCAATGAAGGCTTCATGAACAAGTGTTTTTATGGCAATGCTTCAGTCCAGAATTAGGCAAGGCTCCATATTACACGACCGGCTTATCCATAAGTAGGAAAGTGACACTTTCAAGTACGATTAATTATCACGAGTCAAGAAAACAGGGTGCCCGATGCTACCCGCTATCCTTTTCTATTGGAACGTTTTTAGTAACCAGAGGCGATTTTTAAAATTTGCATTATTGCTTTCTCTCTTCAAATTATATCATAAAAGAAACAGAGGTCCCATACTAATTTCTCACACTAAATTGCATAAATTATGGATGTATTTGTGTGTTTGTATGTCTTGTGTATGTTAGAGAGAGAGAACGAAAGAAATATATATATATTTTTTTTCTTTTCGTCATTATATATATATATATATATATATATATATATATATATATATATAATGACGAGAAGAAAATATTAAAGAAAGAAAAGAAGGATGAGAATGAAAAAAAGAAATAAGATTAACTTTTCATAAAACTACCCTTTAAACGCAAAGGAACTGTTCAGATTCTATTGAATTGTACCTTTACGTTAGTGCAATTGTATAAAGAAAATGACAGAAATCTGAAAGACTCGCAGCAAGTCGTACCAAATTCATATTGTCGGTGCAAATCTCATAGTGTGTGCTGATTGATCGAACTTCAGTCCCTTCGGTGATAAATTGTTAGCCAGTTGGCATAAATATGGCTAATCGAAAGGTAGAAAGAAAGAGAGTGGTAATAATACATTATCCTAACTTAAACGTACTCATATTGAAATTATAAAACAGTGTGCAAACACATAATTATTTTTTTATTAAAAAATTATTCCCTTTTTTTTTAATGCCAACATAACTTCGTGAAGCGTGCTTTAAAGAACATACAGTAAAATTTTCAGCTTCCTATCATAAATTTATGGAATCTTTAGTAATGTGAATACAGAAAAGTGGGCAAAATAAAAGTACGGAAAAAATAATTCAAAAGTTTGCATGCATTTTTAAACTTAATGAGCGCAACCTTTTTTAAGATGGCGTAATTAATGACACAACAGTCTTAAGGTTCTAAAACTTCATAAAAATGTAAAATAGGTATTATAACTTTATTTTCTACAAAAAAAGAATACTGTGATCTTTGACCAAAATTTGCCAAATTTCTAACAATCCATCCTCCCCTTAAAGAAAATCTTTAGAATTCTGAAATGATAAACCACACTTATTGAAAATAATGGGCTTATCTTATTCATTCTCGTCGAATGGACTCATACAAACTCGTTTCTAGAAAAGCCATAAATATTTGAAGTATAGGTCATTCGTCATCTCTTGAAACCTAACTGCGCGTCAGGGGAAGAAGAAAGTGGACTGAAGAGCTTCCCTCCCTCGCTAAGCTCCTACTTGTAGTCAGCGAGCTCTCTTCCCCCACCATAAGGTTCTTACTACATGCTACGGCGCACACAAGCATTTGGTTTCATGAGATAACGAATGATTTATAACAATTCGTTCTGTCGAGAGTGGACTCTTCAAGGTTCCGCCCGGAAATTTACCTACCATCACAGTATAAGAAGAATCAGTAGGGACAACTCTTGTCGGCACCTTTGATGTTGTTTGTACTAAATTCAAGCTCAGTAAGGTCTAGTTCTCAATGAATCCAACTATGTCGCTAGTATCAAATCACTATCAAAATATTAGTAAAATATTTATTTATTTATTTTATTGGTCAGTAATACGAATAATTTTGTATGTATATTATCTATCATTAGTATTATGTCGCTAGCAAGTCAAAATACTTACATCCATTGTTGACGTTCACGTTCGCACTTCACCGCAACGGACGCCATGATGTATTATGTTGTACTTGGATCAATTTTACCAACATAAACTTCAAACAGTGACTTGAACATTAGCGTCAATTAGTGAATATTTTCATGATTGCATACGGAAGTAATTATTATTATGGTTATATTGCCATTCCTTTGCCTCATGTCTTTAAAATTATTAAAAGATGAGTAATGAATGTTTTCAGTTAATATTAAATTATGCCAGACCTGTCGTACATGGAGATCCATCTGGTGGAGCCACCGGCGTGGCTCAGTCGGTTAAGGCGCTTGCCTGCCGGTCTGAAGTTGCGTTCGGGCGCGGGTTCGATCCCCGCTTGGGCTGATTACCTGGTTGGGTTTTTTCCGAGGTTTTCCCCAACTGTAATGTGAATGCAAGGTAATCTATGGCGAATCCTCGGCCTCATCTCGCCAAATATCATATCGCTATCACCAAACTCATCGACGCTAAATAACCTAGTAGTTGATACAGCGTCGTTAAATAACCCACTAAAATAAAAAAAAATCCATCTGGTGGAGGTTCCAGATAATACACCCGGTTTCGTGACATGCGCACTCAGAATTTGTTCCCACGAAATGGCTTAGGTGTCTTTACTGTATGTTCTCTATACTGTGCCTACCATGCGAACAATAGGGAGTGACGACGTTTCCTTTATCATGGCAATGTTACGTTTAGTAGCGCAGAAGAGGACCTCAAGTAAGAGCGCAATAATATTGCATGCTACCCAACGCCTCCAAGTATGCTACACGTGAAAATGACTCTCCTTCATTAGCCTCCACTGTTCTGTATTGTTCTTGACACTGTTGTATGATTGTCATTGCTTTGAATATGACGTGAATTTTTTACATATTTTATAGGATTTTGAAAATACTCGTGTGTTTATGTAGTCTATATTGGGGAAGGTTTAGAAAATATTGCACCAGTCATGAAATGGAATTATGCACAGGCTGCAATGTGTCTCCAACTCAAAGTTGCTCATCGCTTTTATAACGTATTATACCTGTTAAATAAAATTATATATAAAAAGTTATATATGCAGTCACTGAACGTGTTCTTTACTGCAATTTTTAATAAACAAATTTCGTTGTTACCAAATGAGGTACAGATAGGAGACGCGCCCATGTACATATGTCGGTTTTGCTTCAAGTAATACAGAAATGTCCGTTTATTTTGTTCTTAGTTCTTTGTTCCCGGGTAGAAATTCCAGAAATAACTTATCTTCATTACAATCAAATAAATTGCCCTGGACCAAAGGCTTTAAAGCAACTTCGGTTTTCGATTATTTGGTCTTTATTGAGTACCAGTAGACAATTTTCGGCAAAAAATTAAAGGTATTTTATCCTTATTGTACTCAAATACTCTATCCTGGACAATTTTTCTTAATAGATTAGTGTCTTTCATGGATAAGTCTCATATCAGTTTACTACAAATAATTATTTCATTATCCTGGGATATAGGCCTACAGCATAGAATAACTTACTAACTTTATATTTATATATTACAAATTTTTGTTTACACAATGAAGTATTTATTTCTACAGGTTGACATCCATGCAATTTTATAAATCATAATTTGTATCAAGAAAATTCGTAGGAAGAGATTCCGTAATCTCCAGACAGTGGCGAAACCAAATTACTTGGTTAAAGGGTCTTCTCTGTTGTATTTGTTGATAGCTCAGACTAACGAACAAACATATGAACAAATAAAGCATCTGATGTGGTGTTACGTCTTGTGTTATGATCAAGTTTTCTCTTCAATAATTGCCGTGTGTGACAAAGTTCTGGTAGATGTTTTCATTACAATTTTAAGAAGAAAGAGAGAATAATATCGAGGCTAGGAAGTGAGTTGCTTTCTAGACCTATGTTTCATCATGACACAACTCTGGTATCAAGGACTGCTGAGTGTGATGTACAGTCATATTGTTGCACGGTTTGTTTTTTTATCAGCTGTACTACATTGATCTGAGCCAGTATTGTCCAGGAGGTTTCTATCCATTATAACTGGTAGATGTATTATTTTTCTTTGTGTTAAATTATATTGTAATTTTTAAATTTGATTCAACTCACAAAGAAGTGTATCGCATAGGATTAAAAATATATAACAAGCTCAACAAGAAATACACATTTTCAGTAAGCCATATTTCCGGAAGTCACTAATTTCAAATCTCATACAGTCATACCTTTCTCTGAGGTTATTGGCGATAATAACATATAAATTTGCATAACGTGTTGAAAGAATGTTTTCGACATATTATAAACCCATTTATTTATATATTCATGGGAGTATAATTTAAATTACATTTGATGCAATTTCTAAAGGAAGAAATTTGAAGGAAATATTATACAGTTATATTCTATCACTTACAAGAACGACGAAGTTCAGAATGCTTCTGCATATACAAAATGATTTAAAACAGCAATGAGATATTTTATTAGAATAGAAGTAGGCTAACATTTTTTCATATACTTTAGTTTATCGCAAATGAAGTTAAACTGGTGATGTCGAAAAATATTTACGTTAACGTAAATATTTTTCGACATCACCAGTTTTCGATCACTCTTTAATCAATTCAAGAAAACATTTTTAAAAATACTCCTAAGTTTTAACTTTCCGTAAGGTTCGGATAAAAATTTATATAAATCATTTTGAAGAAATGATAAAATAATAAGCCACAACATTATTATCTTCGTTTCGGAAAATATGGCATCTTGTGAATTTGTGTAATGTCGGAATAGATCCACGCGGTTTGTCCAAAGGTTGGTAGATGGCAGTGATAATGAGTTCTAGACGATTCATTGTTCTGTACAAAGAGACATCGAAAACCCCTAGTTTGTTATTTGTCTGACGGGGATGTGACTCATAAATTATATAGGTCTGTGTGGAACAGTAGATCACTACAGGACATTAGAAGGAGTGGAGAGGAATGCGTAGTGTGGCGGCGAATAGTGGGACCGGCTTTTTTAGGAGGGAGGGAGGGAGGGAGGGAACATCCCACGCACTACGACCTGAGGTCTATTGTACACTCCCTGATATGGGATGAGTTGCGTGCGTACCGATCCTCTACGTGCACCCGACCTAACCACTTGACCCCCGTGGAACCGGCTTAGCCGAGGAGCACAGTCCACACGCAACTCATTCCATTACAGGTGCAAAAAAAAGTTCTTTAAACTGAAGTGCTTTAGGCCCTTACTTGCAACAATTTTATTTGTCAGGTTCTTAGCCATTTGTATGTAGGTTATGTTGACATCTTATAATTTCCTACTTATTTCTGTAAGTTATAGTGCCCGCCACATTTGAGAATGTGGTACGTAATTACAGGCAACGTCAGGCAATAATTTGTTGCGTATCATGCAATTAATTATTTGTATGTAAGCAGTTCATCTTTCATAGATGTTCAGCTAAACAATCACGTGTTTCCATACTTAATAATCAATAATTGTTGTATTTCTTGGCGTGAGTAATATACCACTTTTTTCTAAGATGAGACCTTAATACCTTTTATCTTCTGATATACAAAGTGTAAACGACATAAGCTGCCAAACTTATACAGCTGAACATTTAGGCCTACATTTAAAACTATTCAATTCATGATAAGTATATGTTAGCTAATATTCTAACAAAATTCACTTCCGCATCTTATCCTTACCGGAAGGATCCACTTGCTGTGATATGCTTCTTATGACAGTTATGTGATTGGTAATAAGATTATGGAAAGCTGTTCCAGACAGAGAAATTTCATGATAAGAAGGTTATGGAAAGCTGTTCTAGGCACAGTAATAATTTCAGAGGACAGGTTCCAGAATGCCGTTCTGCTGCATTCTGGCTGAAACATAGGCTAATCCTCGGTAATCTAATAAGTATACAATATTATTGTCACCAACACTTGAGCCAGCGAGATTGAGATATAACAAGATATTACTGCTGCCAATGCAAATTTTCCGTGGTAAGATCTGAAGCAAACTTCTCATCTTCACTTATACACGGTGTTCAGCAGTTGATGCTGTTATAGATTAACATCATACCACAGTCTAGTATATACAGTCACGAAGCTTGAGTTGTGAGGGTGCTAGGAACAATAGACTGTGCCGGTACTATTTCGTATTGTCTGTAATGAGGCGATGTTAGCGATCCTAGTGGTCAGCAACTATCTACGGATGCATATTTACTACGTATTGAGCTTCGTGAGTGTATATACTAAACTGTGATCATACCTCGGTGGCTTTATACTGGTAACAGTCCTCGTATTGTGAATATAAGCGTCACTAGTCGATAGAACTATGTGGATAATACTGGCTCTATTAAATCTTGTGGCCAGGTGAAATGTTTTCTCTTAAACGTGTTTAAATGAATAATTGTTTGCATCGGTGATAGTCACATGAACAATGAAAGCAGACAAACTAGTTTATGGTTTGTGTGGTTACTTTATGAGCACAAATATACAGTCACAAATACGAGAAAGATAAGTGTAAATACAGTCAATTACTAGATAAACTCTTGAAGTTGTAATCTCCTTTCCATTTTTTTTTGTATTAACCCTTTCTGACCTGAATTTGTTTTTTTGGATGAAAAAAAAATTATTTGCATCTATCTTGTATTCTGACCTAATAAAATAGGAATATTAGATATTTTCAGGAAAAAAAAGGATTTCAGATTCCATTTGGCATCATTGGGATGTCAGCCATCGGCGTGGCTCAGTCGGTTAAGGCGCTTGCCTGCCGGTCTGAAGTTACGTTCGGGCGCGGGTTCGATCCCCGCTTGGGCTGATTACCTGGTTGGGTTTTTTCCGAAGTTTTCCCCAACCGTAATGTGAATGCAAGGTAATCTATGGCGAATCCTCGGCCTCATGTCGCCAAATATCATCTCGCTATCACCAATCTCATCGACGCTAAATAACCTAGTAGTTGATACAGCGTCGTTAAATAACCAATTAAAATAAAAAATTGGGATGTCGATAAAGGGATGGAACAAGCAATGTACTATTATTCTGTTGCTGGAAAGGATATAATATTTAGTGATTCCAAATGGACTCATTCGAGCGGAAAGGGTTAAGATTTCTTACGAAAAGTTTTGAAAGATCTGTTTAAACTAATAAGTAATAACATGCAAACGTACTAATTTATTTTTATTTTATTTTCCAAAGTACTTTACAGTGTGTCCACAGGAAACCTCCGTGATTGCAAACGGGTTTATCGTCTATGTTGGTATTCGTATGTACATGAAAATGATGAAGTAAAAAAAAAACTTTAAAATGTTATAGTTCACACCTTACAGACACTCAATGTACGTCCTGGTTGTCACACAGCAGACATCAAAGCGATATTCCCACTCAAATCACACGTTCTCCAACATATCTATTGGAATGGACTCTTTGGCACCAGAGATACGATATCACAACTCAAAGATTTCTGAGGCGTTGGAGGTACATAGATGATGTTTATATAACTCCATAAGAAGAAGTCACAGACATTCAAGTCGGGGGACCTCGGTGGTCACTTGCAGAAGACGTTGTCTTGGTCTCCCACGCGCCCAATCCACCGTTCTGTCAGTTGTTTGTTAAGATGGTCTCGAACATTTGATACAATGCAATAAGCCAAAAATAACAAAATACTGGCAAACCCGAACAAACGAAACCCATAGTAACAGCTCCTATTCGCTTCTGCTGCCATTTATTGTTTATGCCGCCAATTAAACATACCGCAATATTCAAAACAGCAATTCTTTGAGTCGTCCTTTCTTATGACACTAGTAAAAAGTCCTTAATGTACATCGTTACGAAATTATAGTCGTTTTTAATCATGGAGGTTTCTGTGGACCTGGACATACTGTATAAAAAAGTTGTACTGTTCAATTCGACATGTTCACAAAAAAAATCACATTGTTAGCTTCTCTGATGCTGAAAATAAGATTTATGGCATGCCGTCTCGCATTTCCTCTCTCTGTGTACAGCTGTATTTTTCTAAACTATTGGACAAATTTTATTCAAATTCAATATCCACGAATTAATTCTTTCTGGAATTATATACATGAATTGCATTCATTTACCACAAAAAAGAAAATATTTAATGATTTAGTTAAAAATCAGCAAAATGGTGATTTGCACAGAATCGAATATAATGGTTTTCTTCTTCATTCTTTCTTCCACAAGATTAAAGAGAAAATATAACTAGTATATATAGCGAAAAAAATTGTCGCTTCATAATTAGTTATAATCTACAGAATTATGTTTCCATTTCAGATATTCCCTAAAGAGAAAAATAATGTCATCTTAGGCGTTTGGAAAATAGATCAAGAAATGACGTAGGCCTACGTGTTGCTTTATTTTCATATGTTCTGTGTAGAAATTTAGTTATCCAAGACCAATTTCAAGAAAAATAATAACGTTTGTCTACATTGCACTGTTATTAACATAGGATGAAATAATATATTTATAAATGGAAGTCTTGGGTAAGGAAACGTGATTTGAGAACAATAAAATAGGTTAACCCGCTGTAGTATAGGATGTGTTGTTGAGCATCGAATAAATTTACTTTTAACTGCTCCTCCACGCGTTAGAAAATGAAACGTGTTGGTTTGTTTTGTGTTCTCACTTACATTCAGAATAATCATTACCTTTTACCACAAAACTTACATGGGATACACTATTCTACTTTTCTGTAATAAAATCAGACAAATTTTAGTACCTGGAACATAATTCGCGCACCAACAAGGTTACATAGAAATGACTGTACACGATATATTTGCTTCTTCACTGTTTGGTATACTCTTTTAACACTTGTATAATCACTGATTAACATAACTTCTTTACTGTCTTAATATTATAAATACCTGACGACTAGTTTCGAGGTGGTGTCCCTTATTGTCCGAAGTCGACCACCTCGAAATTAGTCAGCCAGGTATGTATGGGTATAATATTAACAGAGTAAAGAAGTTATTGTTCGTCATTGATATAATTGCCTCATCTGTATTAAAATGGCTGTTTTAAATATGCAATAAGAACATATATGACGTTTCAGACGATATGCTTCTTTGAGATGTGAAATAAAGCTGTAAGCAATTTGAAGGAAGCCTATTTTAGTACTGGTACTTGTATTTTCGTGTGAAATTTTCTTTTACATCATTCATATAACAATTTCAATTCAGTGAAAATGTTATTTTACTAAATAATTAGAAATTAAAGCTGTAAAATATTTATATTGATTTTAGTTTATATTGCGAACATCTGTTGCAAGAAAAAGAGAAGAAAACTAGACTTTATTATAAGAATGTCATCACTTGAGAATTAAGTCACAAACCTGAGTATGATGTTTTATTAAATAATAGATGCAGGAAAGGAAATCAGATTGGAAAATTTTAGCATATATTTCCATAACTTCAAAAGTGCTTGTAATACGGTATGTTTGTTATTCACAACTGGCCACAAGATCCTTTGTATCATCTAGTCACTGCAGTGTATTGTCAACTTATTACATTTGCTTATCCAAAGATAATAATTCTAGTCATAATCAACTGGAAATGAATAATTATGTTTATTTTAATTTATAATAATATATGGGCTATTTGATTTTCAGTACACAATCTGACAAAAGAGTTTTTCTTCTCTTACCTCACCTTTTTACGCTCCTCCAAAAGTCATTTTCTTTACCGAAAACTTTCAGGTGGACGAGCTACTGAGTTTCAGTCTATTTGATCGTTTTCTTCATTTTTTTTAAATTCTAGAAATGTAGAAATCTTCTCACTATTCGTGAGCTGCCACAAGAGACAAAGAGTACTTAACCATACAAATGTTTACAAGTTCAGTGAACCATTAATTTTGTTTTGACAATGAAACTCCTACAAGTATATAGCTGCAAATACAAAAGATCTACGGTTCTTGAGTAATGTAATATTATAGTGAAGATATCATTATTCTAAGTTATAAATTCACTTTGCCCCGTATATGTAGGTGGTCGATAGCATTTAAGTGTGCTTAAATATAAAAAAAACATGTTTTAAGCAAATATAACATGTACATGTACTTATCGCGTACGCCCAAATGACACACATTTGGTCACTTAATATCAAAATCTGGGCGCAGGTATATTTCAAAACTTACGAGCAAACATTCTCACGGGGGCAAATAAAAAAAAGTTATTTTTTTCTTGCACCATGTTAATAGTGTCAAAACAAGATACAAATTTTGGCCACTCGAGCACAATTACGAGGGCCATCCAGAAAGTAAGTTTGCTTGAGGTTATTCACAGAAAGAAAATACCAGTTTCATGGAAATATTTATTGGAACAGATACAGCAATTGCTGAGCTATTTTTCAACATATTTCCCACTGGAATTGAGACATTTGTCAGGGAGTTGCGCGCGAAAGGATTAAAAATTAATCAGTTGCGCGCGAACTGCTTCGATGTAAACAAATCAGTTGCGCGCAGGCATTTTCCATGTAGGCACATCAGCTGCGCATGGAGACTTTCGTCCAACCAACGAGTTAGACGGGGGCAGATAAAAAAAAGTTATTTTTTTCTTGCACCATGTTAATAGTGTCAAAACAAGATACAAATTTTGGCCACTCGAGCACAATTACGAGGGCCATCCAGAAAGTAAGTTTGCTTGCAGTTATTCACAGAAAGAAAATACCAGTTTCATGGAAATATTTATTGGAACAGATACAGCAATTGCTGAGCTATTTTTCAACATCGTTGCGTCCAACAGTTTTCATTGAATATGTTGGCAACTCTAATCAAATCGATATTGGAGCTGTAATATCGACTAGTTAGAGAAGTTTTTGTTGAATATGTTGGTGACACTAATCTTATTGGAACTTTTATATGCAATGTGTGGCAGTGCTATAAACGTTTCGACCATAGACTTACTAAATAACCGCTCTAGACCAACGAGTTAGAAAGAGAGATATATAGAGTGGCCATTGCCCCGCCTTGTTTGAAGAAAATTGAACGACCGTCCGCCATTAACTTAAGCGCCCAAAACAAAGTGGGCGTGGCGATAAGTTAAATTGCAATCGCCAGCTGTCAAAAATTTCGTTTGCATAAATCAGTTAAACTGAAGTGGAAAAACCTAATATTTCGTCAAATATGTGCTAGTAACTTAATCTAAAATAAAGATCTTATGTACGCTAAATTCAAAACACTTGAGCTATTCCTAGAAGGAATAACCTAAGCAAAATTGTCATGTACGTATGACAAGAAGCCTAGCAAATATACTGAAGAAAATATTAATATTCCTAGGTTCTTTTAAATGCGACCCGCAAGATTACCTATAAAATGAACGAGTATGATTCGGTTGATTTTATTAAATTGTTTTCCCAGTCTCTACACGTTGCAAAACTATTTATTATATGATAAGATATAGAATGAAAGTAGGCCCTAACTCTAACTGTAGCAAACACCCTTTACCTCCAAGCTTGTAGTCGGCCTGGTTGGCGAGTTGGTATAGCGCTGGTCTTCTATACCCAAGGTTGCGGGTTCGATCCTGGGCCAGGTCGATGGCATTTAAGTGTGCTTAAATGCGACAGGCTCATGTCAGTAGATTTACTGGCATGTGAAAGAACTCCTGCGGGACAAAATTCCGGCACATCCGGCGACGCTGATATAACCTCTGCAGTTGCGAGCGTCGTTAAATAAAACATAACATTAGCATTCCAAGTTTGTAATTTGGATAAAACTAAAGTCGACCGTGAGCAGTCACTTATCTCTTGACCTCAAGATTGCGATGCGCGAAAGTGTTCAATTTTGGGTCGAGGAACAGCGTTCCTAGTGAGTATAGGTTAAACTATAAAACGTCTTTGGTGCTCGGGCCTGTATATTTATTTTTATATCCCACCCATTCCAGCTGCAGGTTACTTGCGACAGAGATAACAGCGGTGAGTAACTACCTCTGGAGTTCAGATTAACAAAATTCACCCTCCAAAATCTCTGGCACCCACATTTTTGTACTTCTGCGTTCCATATCATTCAACGCCATCAGAGTTTAATGTCATCATATCATGCAGGCTTGTATCGTCCTTAGCTCCTACTCCGCGGCAAAGTAAAGCACATTGTATTTATCTAAAAGGTATAGCTTATCGATATAGAGCAGTAAATTCTGGTATAAATTCAGTAGTACGGATAGTAACGCATAAACAGTTTCCTTCACAGTAACTTAAAGTGAACGAAAGGTACTTACATTACGTATGCTAAATTATTATTAGAACGAAATACTGTATTCACAAATAAAAAAGTGTCTACATAAAAATTCAGTTTCAAGTTGTGTTAATTATAATTAATGTTAATGTTCTGTATTTCCTTTTCAAGCAATTTAAAATATGCAATTCTAGGTTAAAAAGCAACATTACTATTGCATATAAAATGTGCCTTTACTGAGCGTTTGTAAAGGAATAGAAGACAGAGCTGGGGTGATACTGATGTGGAGGACAATAAGAATAAAAGATGACAACGATCAGGAGAAATAGTTACTACCATAAGTAACAACTTAACCACAACTTTTCGTTTACAGATACAACGTCCACTCTACATTAGGACCTACGTCCATTTTATTAGCTGTTTAATGTCTGTAAGTAATAAAATATCTCCTCAATTTTTACAGTTAAACATAGTCAATGGAATTATGCTTAAGAAAATCTTTGCGGTTATACAGTAGACGTATATGCACTTTCCTTAGAAAAGATGAAAGTATATAAAGAAGTATATTCCAGCATTTGAAAATTACAGCGCAAGGTATAAACTCGGATTTAAAGCTACAATTAATCTTCGTGAAATTCAAAATTAGTGCAATAAAAGCCGCTCAAGGATCGTTCCCAAATAGTATGGTAAAGGGATGTCTTTTTCGTTAAAACATTTGGCGTCACGCAGTAAATCTTAGACTTCAAAAATATTTCATAAATAATATAATTCGCATTGGCTTTTGTCGCCTTCTGATCTTTCCTCTTGTTTCATTGAAAGATGTAGAAGATAATTTAGACCAAATAGCAGACAGTTGTGAAGATGATGTCCAAGATCTTTTTGCATACATTGACAAAACATATGCAAGAGACCGTCTAGCAAAAGACTGAAGAGGGCTAGCTCCAAGATTTTCGCCCGCACTTTGGAATGTCTATGGCCAAGAGAAATGTTAAAATCTTATGTTTTATTTAACGACGCTCGCAACTGCAGAGGTTATATCAGCCTCGCCGGATGTGCCGAAATTTTGTCCCGCAGGAGTTCTTTTACATGCCAGTAAATCTACTGAAATGAGCCTGTCGCATTTAAGCACACTTGACATCGAGCTGACCCGGGATCGAACCCGCAACCTTGGGCATAGAAGGCCAGCGCTATACCAACTCGCCAACCAGGTCGACTGGCCAAGAGACAAATAGAGTGAAGAGTACTACTAAATTATGTGGAAGTGTGGCACTTCCGTTTTCAAAAAAATCATTAGAACACATCATTCAAACTTTCGGACGTTTTAGAACACATTGAAAAAATCGTCCGGAAATACGAGTACAAACGGCGATTCTACAGTTATCCGCGCGACACGTAAACATCAGATACCTTGTTAAAAAGGTAGTCTACATCCTGAAGCAACGATAACTAGAACAAATTGTGGGTAGATATTAAACATACTGTAAACATAACAACATTAACCTGTATTTGAAAATCATAAGCTACAAAATTAAATTGTATTCGGTAGAACCACAAGAAGAAAGAGAACATTAATAGCTAATGTTGAGAAGTCATCATGTTCATAGCTGAGAACATCAATATTGCTTCCACTTCCATCTTGGACCACGTGAACTTTGATTCACAGAACTTCTTCGCTAGGCCAAGAGCTGAGCACGGGTAAACCGTGGTCCTCCAGCCGACTACCTGTACAGCAGTAAGCCCACTAAGCCTACCCACGGTCCTCGTGAACTCTTGCTTCAGAGTTCGAGCTCGAGGCAGTGAACTCTAGCACAACAGAGACCGAGACCGCTAGCCCGCGGAGCCCAAGCAGACCTGCCTGCGAACCGCAGCGATTCCTTCACAGTTCGCTTCTTTACTTGATGCATAATATTTCTATAGCATAAATAATCTTATTCATTTGGGAATAGTACCTCAAGTTTCAAACAGTAGTCCCATACCTGGGCTGGGTGAAAAGAATTTTAGTACATCACGTTATTGTTTTACATCGAAGCTCCATAGTATAAGAATTATTTCATACTTATATAATTTTCCTTTATTAATTGTAAAATATTTTTCATTTGTTTTAGTAAGACAACATTAATTCTGTCATTAACAAAGGGATTGCAATACCGCATATTTTATTTCAAGATACAAAGTTACACAACATGAATTATGGTACAAATTGCACAATTAAATTATTAAATCGTATCCACATATCAGACCTAAATAAGAAAATTTCATATTTCAAGCGTATGATATATTCATATAGGTACTATAATTTGTATTCGATACATTCCATTCGGTGAAATCGCACAGAAAGAAATTCGCCTTGTTTAAATTGTTAGCCTACTTATTTATAAATGGCTTTCACAGAAACCGGCCCTCACATAAGCCACCATCGGTCCCTATCCTGAGGTAAATTAATCCAGTCAGTAGCATCATATCCCACCTCTCTCAAATCCATTTTAATATTACCCTCCCATCTATGTCTCGGCTTATCCAAAGTGTAGAGCGCTGAAATACACAACACAGTATGACGAAATGATATTGTTACGTTTTCATGGTTACCAATTACCTTTACGGTTATGGACATCTATTTCAAACGATGCATTTAATATCGTGCTAATTGTGACTTGATTAGTGGTTAACAAAGCGCGTGAAATGTGAGCATGATCAATCTACATCTGTAACAAATATCTAAAAGTAACGCTGTGACGTAAGTATAGCCTACAATGTGATCCGTAATCAAGTCTTCAGATAATTCAAGCAAGACATGGCATGGATCCTCAGTCTACAGCCTAACGTTTAGTGATCAATGAAACTTTTCATCAGAAAGATCAGTTTCATCCTTTTTATTAAATAATCTAAGGTTAGAAGTTTAATTGGCATTAAATTAACAAAGGCTATATGCTATGTATGCATATTACTTCCAGCACAATATGATTAATAACGTGGCAATAATTATAACTTGTGAGATACTAAAATTCAGAAGGGGTATTTAGTAAAACTTTACTTTCAGTGGACTTAAAAAATACAGCAAGGGACAATAAAATATAAATTCTTCCTACAATGTGATTTGTAATCAAGCCTTCGCTTACTTCAAGCAAGACATGGCATGAATCCTCAGTCTACAGCCTAATATGCAATAGGCCTATAGTGATCATCGAAACATTTATATACCGGTATCTAATATTAGAAGTTAATTCACATTAAATTAATAAGGTTTTATTCTATGCACATTATTTCCATGTAGACCTACTTATGTTTTCAGCAAAATATGGTTAATAACGTGGCAATTCTTATCAAACATATGCGATAATTAAATTATTTTCTGTGTAAATATTTCAAAATGCTTTGCTTTTCAGAACAGTAGGGAACAATAGGCCTAACGTACAATCTCTTACTACAATGTGATTTGTAAAGAAGAAACACGTTAATTCAAGACAGGTATGATTTATGAATCCTCAATCTACAGTATAACGTGTAGTGATCATCAAAACCTTTCATCAGGATCGCTTTTAATTTATATTGTAAAGTAGTCCTATATCTAAGATTAGAAGTTTCATTCATATTGAATGTGAATGAATGTATATTTGTCTTCAAGCAATATACTTTTTGGTGAGGCGGCACTTCACATTATTAGTACACAGTGCCGACTTACCGTTTTACACGCCTCGCGTACAAGTCATTTAGGAAATTACTTGTTTTTAATTTACTACTGCAATTCTTTCACTAGTCTTTTCTTGTCTGCCATCAATTCTTCCACAAGTTTACTCCTAACCCATTATTATACCAAAAATACTATAACCCCCTCCTGTATGACACATTTCCCCTCACTCTACATCACTAACTATTTGCACTTTTCACTGCTCACTTTTCCACATTGCTACTTTTAGGTCTTAGTTTTCTTCTCTCACGATTTATTTCCCCTCCACACCATTTCCTTAAGTCATACTGCTTTTTCGCCTTGTTTTCCCCTCTTCCTTCATCACTGCTCCCTGAACTACCTCCTACTTGCGTTACTCCACTTCTCGTCAGCCTCGATGTTTCATTCATATTACAGTATAAGGTTTTATTTCATGTATACTATTTGCGTGTAGGCCCAACGTTTCTTTCCAGCATAATATGATTAATAACGTAACAATCTTGTAGAACCTATGCGATATATAATTTCGGAAGAAGCATTTAGTACATAATTTTTCGGTATGATTATTTCAAAATACTTTGATTTTCATACAGTAAGATACAATCTCTTCTTACAATATGATTTGTAATGAAGTCTCCGGTTACTTGAAGAAGGACATGGCATGAATTCTCAGTCTGCAGCCTAATATATAAGTTAGTGATCATCGAAACGTGTTATCAGAAAGGCAAGTTCTGTTTTTTAATATGTTTTCTATATTTAAGATTGGAATTTGATTTCGGATTAAATTCTGATGTTTTTTTTTTTTTTTCCTATGAATATTAGCAATTCTTCAGAACTTGTGCGATAATTTAATTCGAAACGTGTATGAAGTACAAGTTTATTTTCAGTGTATGTATTTTTAAAAACTTTGATTTTCAGTACAGAAAGGAACAATAACGTAGAATCTCTTGTTACAATATGATTTGTAAAGGAACATCGCGTTAATTCAAGAAAGATATGTCATGAATCCTCAATCTATAGCCTAACATATAAGTTTAGTGGTCATCGAAACGTATCATCAAAAGGACCAGTCCTATGTTGGAATCCGAAGTATAATTCGTATTACATTATAAAGTTTTATTCCATGCATATTATATTTTGCGGGTACTTTTATTTCCAGCGCAGTATTTTTAATAACGTGGCATTCTTGTAGAACTTATGCGAAATTTAATTTCGGAAGGAGCGTTTAGTAGATAATTTTTCAGTGTGATTATTTCAAAATACTTTCATTTTGAGTCCAGTAAGATACAATAACGAAGAAACTTCACTGCAATGTGATTTGTAATGAAGGCTGGCGTTAAATATAGACATAGCATGAATTCTCAATCTGCAACCTAAGGTATAGTGATCATCGAAGCGTTTCTTAAGAAAAGCCAGTTCTATCCTGGGATTATAAGTTTAATCGGTATTACATTATAAGATTTTATTTTATGCGTATTATTTGCGTGTACTTTTGTTTGCAGCATTATATTATTAATAACGTGGCAATTCTTATTTAAATTCCGAAGGAGTATTTAGTACATTTTTAGTTGTTCTTTGCAAAACGTGTTATGTCCACTGATAATATTTGTTGGTTTTTTGCGACATGTTGTTCCTTATTATCTTCTCTATCGATAAAGCTACAAATAAACGTGTTCTGTCCATGGTAAAAAACGATTGCAGAAGTTAGGTGCAGATGCAAGGAATGTTTTGTCCTCCTACTATACAGTTACATAATGTATTAATTCCTCAAATATGTAAAATGTGTTTTGTTCAATCATAAATCCTCTGCTACCATTATTACATCTGCAACCAAAGTAATTACTGTCCAATAAATGATTCATTTGTGTACAATTCATGCTATTTCTTCTTTGTTGTGGTACCATGTTATTTTAATGATTTGAAGAGAATTTTAAAAAGAATGTTATAATGTTTTCAGCATTGAAGAACAGCTATGTACTGATTATTGTTAACAGGAAAAGTGCTTTTGTAGATACGATTGGAGTTTTAATAGTTGCCATTTAATACAGTGAATTGACAGTAATCATGAATGAGGAAAATAGAGTGGCAACCTCAAACAACAAAGTAACATCTGCTGCTCCCGACAGAGCTCGAAAAAAGACGAGAAATGAACAATCCTTGAAAGGAAACAAGGCGAAACGAATGAGGTTAGCTATGTTCAAATATTAGTATAAATAATTTATTTTATGCTCTATGATAACTTGTTTAGTTTATTATCGTTTCTATAATGCATGTAATTTTACAGTATTACTTTATATTGTTTCAGATACACTACAAACGTTTCCCAAGACCCCCAAATTGTCAGCATCCACAAATTCAAAATTCAGATGCTTTGAATTTACATTACAGGATGTGAGATTAATCAACCAGAAGTTCTTCCAGGAGCCAGATCTACATGCAAAAATGAAATGGTTCTGAAGTATGTGACGGTGCTATCACCAAAACGCAAACGATCTCGCAAGAATTCTTTCAGCAAGTCTGTATCAGTAAAATGTTACCGAGTAAATATGAAGGGAGGATAATGTTCACTCAGGTATGTACAGAGCGGTCTATGACATTCTCTACAACGCTCGGCAGCAAGTGAGCCCGGCACGGTGTCAGCGCTTGTCATTCCCGGTGAACGGGGTCCGCCACAGTCGAACGCTACATTCTTTCTTTCTCTGTCCCTGCTTTCTCTCTCTTTGCCTGCCTTCAAGGACATAGCACATGGCCACATTGCAACAGATAGCTGCTCTTCAGTTGTCTATGAGTTCTCTTGACGTTTGTAATGATGTACCTATGTCTTAGATGAAGATTGAAGATTGTGGCTAATAACTGTGGCTTGTAAACTTTTGTGATGCCATACTAAGCCCCAATCTTCATTCTTCATCTAAGACGTACGTACATTAATTCAAACGTCAACAGAGCTCATAGACAACAGAAGAGCAGCTATCTGTTGCAATGTGTCCTTGAAGGCAGGGAAAGAGAGAGAAAGCAGGGACAGAGAGAGAAAGACTGTAGCGTGCGACTGTGGCGGACCCCGTTCACCGGGAATGACAAGCGCTGACGCTGGGCCCGCTTGCCACCGAGAAGAGAATGTCATAGACCGCTCTGTAGAAATAATTCTGTTCCTAGAAGCACTTCAAATAGGAAGGTCTCGTCTTCAAAAATAATGTAACAAATTTCTCAAGCAAGGTGTTTGGTCTAAAAAACAAGAGGTGGCATTTTTCGAAATAACAAATTTGCCCATAAGAGACAATCAGTTAAAATATTAATTGAGAACCATCTCAGAGTCACTACTGCAGATCAGAAAATGCAAACCAACCATTTAAGCATTTCAGCTATGTGGGATGAGTACAAGAAAGCTCATGACTAGGAGCTTCATGTCAATTATGAATACTTTCGAAGTATATTTGTTAATGAGTACAAGATAAGCTTTGCAAGTCCTGCAACTGATTGTTGTTTAACATGTTTACGAATGAAGGAGAAAATTAAAAACTGTGCAAATCCTGCAACAAAAGATGATTTTCGATTACACCTTAAACTATATGAAAAGCGAACTGATGTATTTTTCTTCTACTTAAGTCTAACGAGGAAGAGCATCTTACTTTGAGCTATGACTGCCAAAGAAATTAGAATTAGTAGAATCTATTCCCATGATATCAGCCTCAACACTAAGTGCAAATTATATAAAACATTAATAAGACCAGTCTTGCTATATGGATCTTAAACCTGGGCAATTGGCAGTGCCGACAATTGTAGGCTGAGTATATTTGAGAGAAAGGTTCTGAGGACGATATACGGACCAGTAAATGATGAAGGCAGTTGGAGGAAAAGATATATGTAACTATGAATTATACCAACTTTTTAAAGCACCAGATGTTTGCAGAGAAATTAAAGCTAGGAGAGTCAGGTGGCTGGGCCATATCTGTAGGAAGGATGAAAAAGATCCTTGCAAGAAATTGACTCTCACTATACCTTTTGACACCAGAAAAGTAGGGAGACCTCAGCTAAGATGGCTGGATGAAGTGGAGAAGGATATAATAGCAGCAGGTGTTAGAGGATGGAAAACAAAGGTGTTAGATCGAAGGACATGGAAAAGCATCGTTGGGGCGGTCAAAGCTGGAACCCGGCTGTAGAACCAAAGAAAAAAGAAGAAGAAGAAGAAGAAGAATCTATTCCCCGTAGAATTGATGTAATTAAAAGTAAAAGTTGTCCTATAAAATACTGAAATCCCCTCTCTAAAGAATGAATGTAAAAATAACGTGAATATTTAAAATAAGCGTTCTTTTTTTCTCAGTAAGTTTTTATTATATTTATTTACTTTTCCTTCTCAGCATAAATTAGTTTAAAATTTTCTTGATATATTTTTAGCATAGAATGAATACGTCTTCTCTATGTAGATGGGTTCTGTTAAATTGTTGTGCGTTTATCAATATGTTTCATCATATGAAGCCAGTTGTGTAGACCAATTTACAGACAGTCATCCACGGTGCGCCATAGAAGACTGGTCTTCACTACACCCACTTCGAGAAGAGATTGTGGGAGATTTGTTAGGATACCTCAGAGGAACAGGAGCTTCCGGAGAATACCTGTGTTAATGGATGCGTGCTTATGCCGGAGATCGAACCTGGGTTCACAGGATTGAGTTCAGCGCTATAGCCACTGGACCATCGTGATGGTTTTGTATAATATGTATAAATATTGCTTGTGTGTGTGTGTGTGTGTGTGTGTGTGTGTGTGTGTGTGTGTGTGTGTGTGTGTGTGTATATATATATATATATATATATATATATATATATATATATATATATATATAAGTGCTCTGCCCATGGGCAGGTCTTTCATTGCAAACTCAGCATTTTCCAATCTTTCCTCTTTCCTGCCTTCCTCTTAGTTTCCTCATACGATCCATATATCTTAATGTCGTCTATCATCTGGTATCTTCTTCTGCACCCAACTTTTCTCCCGTTCACCATTCCTTCCAGTGCATCCTTCAGTAGGCAGTTTCTTTTCAGCCAGTGACCCAACCAATTCCTAAATATAATAATAAATTATTTGCAAATAAAATATACATATTTTGTGTCTATTTATGGAATTATCCGATTTACATCTTGAACACATTGCAATATTTGGTTTTCCCCGTTTGTTATAATTCTTACAACTTTATATGCAGCATTCAGAAGCCACCAGACTGAGGATCCTGATTTATGAAGGGAGAGTAAATGTAAGTGAAGGAAAAATGGAGGTAGTGCTCAAATGGTATTAATAGAAATCAAACTACTTTTGTATATTCACTAATACAATTTGTTTTGTTTTATTTTGTTTCTTTTGTTTCAGGCCCCGCTCATATCCTGTGCCTCATCGTGGCGAGCGGGTGAAACAAAGAATGATGCATGATGCCAGTTTTATTAATGGCTGAATTTTTTTTTTTTTTTTTTTTTTTTCCAATTTTCCGTGACTTGCCTTATTTAGGACACTCGATATTTTAATTAATTCATGTTTAGGCCTATAACAAATTTCTAAGATGTCACTTACATAAAATTTCTTAGTAAAACTTTACCTACCAACACAATAAATACTGTAAAATGGAAAGGTTAATGCGTCCTTCTTTGGCTAAACAGGATAACTACAAGTAGTGGTACATACATAAGGCCAGGTCATGGACGCTGTTGATCGGAGACTCATTAAAGTAAGTTAGAGATTACAAATTGACTTATTTTGTTTTTAAATACAAATGCATCATTGGTTATAATTTGTATCACACATCATTGACTTGAAATTATTTTTTTTCAGTAGAAATATTCAACGAAGTTCACATGAAATAGGTTCATAGTGAAGTCTTCTTTGTATTTGTTTCCATTTTCTCCTTTCGTCCATTTTCCCTGTGACTCAAGATTTCTTCATTTCCACACCTTCTCTGTATTCTATTGTTTCTCCTGCTGGTATCTTTATACAGCTTTTTAGACGAATCCAGTATTCATTGCTATTCTCAGGTGTGGATTTTAATGTAGCAGCTTTCTCTTGAAAATTTCTTCGTCACCTGTTTTCCTCTTATCTTCTTCAGACAAAAATCTACTTCGATTACCAACAGGACATGGTCTGAGTTAATATGGTAAAACCTTTGCATTTTTTTAAGCAATTTCGGAATATTTCCTGCACCAGTATGTAGTCTAATCTGATATCTGATTTCGTACCTTGGGCATGTCCAGATGTATCTTCTTCGTTTATGTTGTTGGAATAGTGTATTTTCAACATTCACTGCATTTCTCTTACAGATATTCACCAAAGATTCTCCTCTGTCATTTCTTTTTCCCAATCCACATTTTCCAACTGTTCGTCCATCTTGTCCTTCTCCTACTACTGCGTTCCAGTCGCCCATTAGGATTACGCAGCTCCCTTCTTCTCCTTCTCAACTATCTCTTCTATCTTGTCATAGCTTTCTTCCACTTCCTAATCTGCTAATCCACTACGTGGCATGTAAGTTTGCATAATAAATCCGCAAAACCAGGGTCGTCTTATATGGCAGATAAAAGAAAAAGAGATATTACAATTCTACATTAAAACCATTATAAAAAAACAACAGATCACATTCGTTGTCTGAGGCAAAGAGCTCGTAAAATATATCCTGACTTTCACTGTTGACAGCGCCATCATATAGGTCCCATTCTGAATGTGACGAGTCGGTTTCTACTGCGCCATAACCAGTCCATAACAGTCCTCTGTGCTATCCATCGCGTTAGAAATTCCATATTTCTTTTAAGGATTTTATCACTGTTTACACTTTCACTTTTTTCCATGACAGTTGATAGTTTGAGGGTATTTTAAAGGACAGATCTAAGCAAAACCATAATATTGTGCTTCAAATTTATACCTCGTATTATCTGAAGACCATCTTATTTGCGGATGCGGAAATATACGACAGTATGAATAACATTGGCGGACAACTGAATCCAATAGATTCAAAATCCCCTATATCTACTTTCACAAACTGAAGGATAAGTAGGATGAGTAGTGAAAAATTGAGGGAGTTTTCAACCTGACAGTGATTTTTAACAAACCTTTTGCTTTAAATTTAGTGGCTTTCTTAATTCAAACTATATAAATCATTATGTGGGCGTAACTCAATTATGAACAAAATGGTCTTTAGGGGGTTTTGAATCTAGGATTCAACTCATAGTTGTCCGGCTTTTTGTTACTGCTACAGAAAAAGTTTTTATAACTGTCATGAAAAACAGTCATGCTGTCTTCTCCTGTTATTCATCTTCTTGATTAATTCCTCGTCACGTACATGGGCACGAATTTGAGGTCCATTGATCTTACAAACCAGAAAAGGCTGAAACTATATGTTGCAAACAGTTACAATCAGTATTCAATGCTCTGAAAAACTGTTTCATCAGGTCAAACTTGATGTGAAGTGAGGGAAAAATGATTCTGTCTCGGCTAACGATTGGTTCATATCATATCATAAAGTCGACCGTGGTAAAACATGACCAAACATGCTTTCAGTTTTTTTTTTTTTTTTTTTTTTTTTTTTTTTTTTTTTTTTTTTTTTTTGTTACAGTAGAGTATAATTATTATCGAAATGTGAACGTGAGGCCAACAGCGGCTGGTCTGTCTGAGCTTTTGAAGGGCTGTGGCACCACAGATTATTATTAATGTTAATTGAGCACCCACGTGTAATAATGGGGTAAGTAGTTACGAAATATATTCATACTTAACCCATTATTGCATGTAGGTGCTCAATTATGTTCTTTCATGTCCTTTCAGTCAAAATACTAACAACAATACGGCCTACCACAGAGTTTTGCGTTATTTTGGATGCGAGTGTCGAAATACAATTTTAATATTTTATTGCTATCACTGAGTTTGAAACGGAATTGTAGCTGTTTTATCCGTATTTATTTTAACTTTATTAGTAGTGAATCATTTATTTGATTAATAGTTTGTCTTTGAAATAGGCCTACTTTTTATAAGCTACAGTTCATCGTCTTCTATAAGCAGTAAGGACACAAGGAGCAGAAATAAAGGATGCCGGTGTCGAAACACAATTTTAATATTTTATTGCTATTTGTTTTTCACTGGGTCTGAAACGGAATTGTAGTGGTTTTATCCGTATTTAGTTTAAGTATATTACTAGTGAACCATTTATTTGGTTTATCGTTTGTCTTCGAAATAGGCCTACTTTTTATAAGCTGCAGCTCATCGTCTTCTCTATAAGCAGGACGGACACAAGGAACAGAAATAAAGGATGTTCATATTACATAATTTTGTTCATTAAGAAAGCCCTCAACACTTAAAGATTTTTTCTTCAGAAAATATATTAATTACATATTAAATGTAAGAGAAAAACACTTTTCAATAATTACAAATATAATAGTAAAAATAATACACTGCAATTACTTACGCATTAGGTATATACAACAGAGAAACCTACACTTTTCCTTTAGAAAACAAAGGTTTGTTAAATCAGCGGATAAAAAACACAACAAGGGTTAAATGGCATCCCACTAAACACAGCTTCCTATGCTCTCCACATTCAGAAGACAAATATATGTACATGACAAGGAATAGGAGGCAGTTGTTGACAAGGCAGTACAAACAATTGCTGGTTTTCTTGCACATTTACAGAACAACATGAACTTCAGATCCTCACCTACGAAACTTAAAGCTTATGATATAATAAAGACAGTGTTAATTTCATTTTTTTTTTTTCAAGAAAATGCAGTTCACCAAAACTACAGTAAATAATTTAGGGACTTGAACAATAGGTTGTGTGAAACTGCATCATAAATTATAAATAAATGTTTTGATGGAGTACTGAAAGAACTTCTAGAAATTAACAGCTCGGAGAGACACCATTTGCCTCGTTTCACTTTATTAGCCACTGTTTCAACAGTTCCTATTTTTTCAAAGGGAATCTGCAAGAAAAGAAAAATACTGTACACGCCGCATGTTATGCCGGGCGTTGTTACACATTTATGCATGAAAAAAAAAATGCTGCTAACTAACAAAACTATGGACTTAACTTCATAAAATTTACATGAAATATGATAAATCAGTTGTCTTTTTCCTTTTGACATTGCAGTTATATGCGGCACATACAACAGGCATGTTTTTTCTTTGTTTTTTCGTAGTGCTTACCTCCGTATATACAACATTGTAAGCAGACGAATTTTTACAACAGTGGGCGCTTAGTTCATATCTGCTGTGTTTCGCGGTGGCACCGTAAAGAGCGCTGTACAGGACAACATGGCCACTCTATATTCTTCTCTTTCTAAGGGTAGGTACACGTTGGAGCAACGATAAACGATAAAAGAAATGACCTAGCGACGCTTTGGTATTATCCTAGATCATATATGTAACAGATATGTCGGGGTTATTGGCTTTGAGGTTAACAACTTTTGTCAGGTTTACTACGCTGCCATCTAGTTTTTACATAAGGAGTCACGTCATTATACCCATTTGAATTGCATTAGCGACTGTGCTGCCATCTCGTGTTCGTTTACGGCGGACGGGTGGCGATCCTGGCGGTTGTTCTCTTCAAAGTGCTGCCGATTTTAACGTAGGGAGGAGTTATCTGTTACATATATGATCTAGGGTATTATCAAAGAATCAAATGTTCATATCGGAGCGACGAGGACGCGGGAAGCGAACATTTTGATTTATCAGTAGAAGATATTCTATACATCCACTTAATGAAAGAAGATATATAGGAAATATCAGCTGCTAGGTTCAAGTTTAATATAACTTAAATACGTACAAAATTGAACCCGTTTCTCATCGTTGTGCTGTGATTGGTTATTGTGATCACATAATGTATCACGAATAAATACACAACTGATCAATTTGCCAATATCTACAACAATTAATTTAATATGCCGAAATAATAATAAATCTATTAATATTCGGATATATTGATAACCACCGGTCATTATACAGATCAATATTATCTTAATCAGAGATTATATGAACGACAAGAGCGAAGAAAATTTTCGTCGCTTTTATCGTGTATCTTCGCTTTTATCGTTACTTCAATATGCACACCTCAATGACAATGCATGCTTCAATTCTCTCTGATATAGCATCGCTGCTTCTTTTATCGTTTATCGTCGCTCGAACGTGTACGCACCAACGCGTTAGATACTATAGAGAGGCTAAAGACCTCTGATAAGCGCTCCCTGCGGAGGCCAACAGTACTATGGATCGTTCCCTAAAAAACATGGCGTCTATAGTACCGCCAGCCTCCGCAAGGAGTGCTTATCAAAGGCACACTGTAACGAGTTGGTACATGTATTATATTTTTCAGATACATCAATATTTAATTTAAACATTTCGCTATAGGTTTTGTAAAAAGCTGATTTATAAATGAAAAAGTAATAATTAAGACTTTAAAATTTCCAAAAATGTCTCATTCCCTCGGATTTAAATGAAATGTACCGTAAATCATAATATTCGTTGCTGGATAATTAAACCCTCTCAATACAGGTACCATTGCCGCAGAGAATTATAAGATAAGACAGACAGCATAAGCGAAATATCTGTATTAATAAGTTTGTACCATGAAGAGTTTAGTATTTATTGTGTTTATAGGGCCTACTCCAACTTTCTTTTTATTAATGCGTTAGGGCTCTTTTTGTTATCAAAGAGGAAAGATAGCACTTGCATCACACATAATTTGTCATTATTGTTCAAAATAATGTAAGAACAGTTTTATTCTGCAAAAGCCTCTGCTTAGTTGCGAGACACGTATGAGATCAATGCTTGTTTCAAATTATATTAGACTACACGATGTCTCCATCACGCGACAATATTTGTTTCAAACTATATTAGACTACATGATGTCTCCATCACGCGAAAAGAAGTGTACCTAGCTGTGGGTCCTGTTGTTTCTGATAACAATGTTAATCGTAAGTATCTTATCGTTTCAATAAATGTGGTGAGATATGATCGTGAGTAACTTTCTATTAGTGTCATTCTTTAATTATTATGTTGCATGCTAAGAGATTATTTGTAGTTTTAATAATTTCAGTTTTCAAAAGTTATCTGTGTTAATTCCAATTTCAAATGAATTTTTCTCAATAACTTTATTACTGGATATTTTTTTTTTTAATTTTCGCCACTACCTTTACTATATTTTACTCCTATTAGTTACATACGTCGTCTCTCTTGAAATCACCTGGTGAGCACTGAATTACATGATTTCATATTAGGTTAGACTAGCTGTAAGGTAATTAAATTTGTGACGAAGTCAAAAAATAATTTATTTTTCTTCTGCCGATTAAATTCATCCGTCTTTAGGTGCTTTGCTTTGGTTGCATCGAGTATAGCTTGTCATTTAATATCTGGGCTATATTTAGTGAAACTAATAAAACATAGGCCTACAGCTGTTATAAAACGTAAAGTTTTGTGTGTATTTTACTTTTTACTTATTAACATAGTCTTAATATGTAACTCAATTCACAATAATACTAACTTCATCACAGTCATTTCCTACAACATCCGAGCCACGCCCCTTTGTTTTGACTAACCGAAACATGGCGGACCAATGTTCAATTTTCTTCAACTTTCTGAGATCTTTGTCCTCTCTATAGTATCTAACTCGTTGGTACGCACCCTTACTCGTTGCTCTAGACGCAAGTGCATCAAGTTGGCCGTGGTTGAATGTAACAGTGGGTTTCAGTGTAGCCAACATAGTATGGTAGTAACATTTCTCACATTTATTTAGTATCATTTTGTTTTCATGTATTGTCCACCCTGCCAATCGTGTCGGTTGCTATCTAGTGGAAGTGGATCGTAGTAATTCTAGATAAATATGGCGAGTTTTAAAATATTTAGATTTTATATGTTTCGTGATATACTAAATGTGTTAATGTAATAATAATTATATATATATATATATATATATATATATATATGGTACAATAGGATTTGAAATGTGTTGTAGTTGTGATAAAAGTATTTAAAATTGGTTTATAGTGCCACATTGATAGTGATAAAAGTGTGCAATATTCGTTCAGTGGCTGGTGGATGCTCTAGATGACTGGTTCGAAAGTCAGTATGTTTTTGTTCCGTAAAGAAGAAGATTTACGCAGGGGGGTAAATAGTATTGTTTGAATGTGTATCACCAACCTCCAAATAAGAGGTTATGTAACATCAGTAGATGTGTTGTATAGCTTGAGAAACAAAAACTAATTAGTATTAATTTATTTCGCAAATACACGAGTTACATTTTGAAACCCAGAGTATTGAAAGAGAAGCATTAGTGATGATCCGAAGACTGGGAGATTAAGAACAACAATTATAACTTCCCCGTCTTAAGGAAGGTAAGGTGCAGTTTGTACAAAGAGAAAGTAATTAGGCTACATAATCTGGTAATTTCATAGAAGACGGGCACTTGGTTGAATATAGTAAGTATTACCAACTTCTTTATTTCAGGGTTAAATGTTAGTGATCTTTTAGTGACTTTTACATGTTAGTTCTAGGTTTTTGTACTAGGTGTCGCCGTGATTTTCTTTTAATTTTATTGGTTATAGTTGTCATTTGTTCTAGAATTTTCGTTAATTTTGAATGGATGATGACGTTATCAGTTGTTCTTGGTTGTTTGACGTGAGTGGTGTTATGTTGTGTCTGATGACTAAAGTTGAAAGTTTCTCATTTTATGATTTTTGTGATTTTCTTTCATTTGATTGATTATAGTTATCATTTATTCTAGAATTTTCATTAATTTTTCGTGGATAATGACGTCCTGTTGTTCTTGGTTGTTTGACGTGAGTGGTGTTACATTGTAGATTTGTCTGCATTTGTCGAATGCGCATCACCATGCTTACGAAAAGCCACTTTTCAGTGCCAATAATTTATTTTGTGTGCACAAGGTTGGAATTTTGAAGTAAGAGGGAAAGAAAGGAAACCGTGTTCTGAAATTTATCTATTAAATTTTGTGTCGATTTTGGTTTAGTTCTTTCGCTGGTGAAGAAGTATTGTGTTCAATGTTGAGAAGAAAACTGTTTTTCTGTGGTTTAAAGGAATTATTTACTGAATTTTCTGTAGATGTTAAGGTGTAATAAGTGTTCGAAGAGAATTTCATTTAGTGTAAACACGTGGTTTATTTATGCACAGTTGACTGTACGACAAAGTGTTGGTTTAGTTCTTTGCTCCCTGCATGGTTTAAGTTTAGATTGCCTTAAAGCCTGTGTCATTTGTACTGGAAGTGAAGTGGTTGTCGATGAAGACGTCGATGAGAATTGAATTTTATTTGATAAGATGATAAATTATTATGTTTTGTGTTTTAGTGATTTTTGGGGGTAAAGTGCGGACGAAAATTGCTAGAAAAGTACTACCAACTATGAAGTTCGAATGCCACCAAACGCCAAAAAAATCAAAGGCGAAAAATTAAATATATTTTAATTTTTTTTGGAGGGCTTGTTCTTCTTTAAAAATATGAATATATACATTTGATTTTTCATCTTTGATTTTGCGATGTTTGGTGACATTTGACTTCATAGTTGGCAGAACGTTTTTGGTAGTTTTCGTCAGCCATGTTGGGTTTTGCCCGTCTTCTAGGAAATTACCCATAATCTATAATAACTTCCTGTTCATTCATTCATTTATTTTATTCTCCACACCTGTAGAGTAACGGTCAGCACGTCTGGCTGCGAAACCAGGTGGCCCGGGTTCGAATCCCGGTCGGGGCAAGTTATCTGGTTGAGGTTTTTTCCGGGGTTTTCCCTCAACCCAAAACGAGCAAATGCTGGGTAACTTTCGGTGCTGGACCCCGGACTCATTTCACCGGCATTATCACCTTCATATCATTCAGACGCTAAATAACCTATATGTTGATACAGCGTCGTAAAATAACCAAATAAAAAATTTATTTTATTCCATAAATCTTACATGAGCAATGAAGCTTTAAGATGTAGAACAAGTCAAAATTTTACAATATTACAATTACAATTTTTACAAATTTTTATAGTTTAACAATTTAGTAATTTTCTACAATGTTCACAATTTTGTGCAATTTTTTACAACATTTTGGCGAGATGTAGTGAGATGAAGTGAGGTCCGAGGATTCGCCAAAATATTACCCGGCATTTGCCTTTTGGTTGGGGAAAACCTCTGAAAACCCCAACCAGGTAATCAAATCAAAGGGGTTGCTGCCAAGGACTCACCATAGACCATCCGGCTTCAGTCCCACGGCTGTGGAAAACCTCGGAAGAAACCAAAGACCAAAGGGGGATCCAACTCAAGCCCGAACGCAGCTCCGGATCAGCAGCCCAGCGAGTCTGCTGACTGAGCTACATCGATGGCTCTACTAAAAGTATACAATACATAGCCAATCAGATTATTAAATTTACAAACTCAAACAATCATTCATCAGTTGAGCTGTATGTATAATACAAAACAAGTAAGTTAATTACATTTAAGGCATAAACAATTCAACCAGTTGTGATATACAGAAATTGATAATACATATCATGCAAACTACTTCAAATTACAAACACAAACAATTTATCAATAGAGCTATATAGATTACTATTCAATTTAAAGCATATACAATTCATCGGCCAAAACTATACAAATATATACAATACAAAGTAGCATACTTTCATTAAGCTATACAAATTTGCACAATTAATATCAAGTAGATTAATTCAATTTATAATCATAAACAATTCATCAGTTGAGCTATACAGACTACTATACAATTTACAGCATATACAGTTCATCAATTGAGCTATACAGACTACCATTCAATTTACAGTAGGCCTATATACAATTCATCAGTAGAGCTACACAGACTAGTAAGATAGTAATTGTTAGCTAGTGTAATCTGTTAGTACAGTACTGTGGCTTGCTTACATCCTCAAAAATTCAAAATGATTGTTTTGCTCCAGATTTGAGGTTATGACCTCAACACTAATGAGACACATTGTTTACTGTTGTTTATGTTGCTTACATTTATAAACCATTATTAAATAAGAATAGCATAAATTCTTCAGACCATTTCCCCACTACTGCAGTTATGGCGTTTTTGCACACAATTGTATATAATCAATGTCGCCAATATAAGAAACAATTCGTCAAAAGTAATGTTAATATGTAATAATCTTCTAAATACTAAATACATTGGTTAATATGTCGATTTTATTTTTTTAATTGGGTTATTTTACGACGCTGTATCAACATCTAGGTTATTTAGCGTCTGAATGATATGAAGGTGATAATGCCGGTGAAATGAGTCGGGGATCCAGCACCAAAAGTTACCCAGCATTTGCTCGTATTGGGTTGAGGGAAAATCCCGGAAAAACCTCATCCAGGTAACTTGCCCCGACCGGGATTCGAACCCAGGCCACCTGGTTTCGCAGTCAGACGTGCTGACCGTTACTCCACAGGTGTGGACTAATATGTCGAAGGTTAGGTTTGGTTTGTTATGGTTTTTAGAGCTTGTTCTCATTAGAATAATCTTATAACAAATAATGATAGCTGGAGTATAGGAATTTTTTCCACGCCCTACATTAATTGCAAACTGGCATGATATAGTTGCTTCTGTTAGTAATGCAAAGACAACATGACAGATGTCAGTGGGAAATGGTCTAAAGTTTCTCCAAAGTCTTCACCATAGTTTAAGATAGTTTTCATATTAAACATTTATTTTAGACGCTGTGCCTTGAAAACATTCTGGCTGTCTTCATATATTTCTGAAGCAATATCATCCAGAGAGAATCCTGATGATCGTAGGAAACGTCTAGAAAACAATTTTCTTAAAGCTTCAGTAGAGGAGAGTTTATCTGAGGTATAATAAACAAATGGAAATTATATTGTTTAATTCTTTAGATGAACTTACTTATAAATTGAAATTGGACAGTGATTGGGTATTTGTGAGGAAAGATACCTGTGTGTGCTTGTTATTAATTTGTGAAGTTCCTCATCCCTGAATTCTGTGTTATGTTGTTATTAATAGTGATTTATTATTAACACTGCATGTGAAAGATAAACAAGTAAGAAGGATAGACAATGCAACTCTTCCAGTCATGGTAAGTGACATAAGTTAAACACTATACTGAATGACATTAGTGTTAGATTTAAAAATTTAGAATATACAGTTACTGACAAATTTGAATTGATTCAAGATTTGGTAATCAATTTGTGTACTGACCTGCCAGAAAAAGAGGAGACAATTAGTTTGCTAATTCAACAGGTTTCTTTATTAAATTGTAAGAGGTATTCATGGAAGTTAATAGTTTTCTGGTTACTGGTATGATAAATGTCTTAGTGCTCATGGATGAAATTCACTTAAAAGCACAGTTTGATTATAAGAGTGGAAATATAATAGTTGGTCAGGCAGAAGAAATTTACAGTGTGCTTCTATGTCAGTAGTGTCAGAGTTGTAAGCTCCAATACCGGTTGTGGAGCTAGATCGGAGCTTGAACTTGCTTATGTCTGTGGAAACACCGGAGCACGCAACCAGTCTAGTGGAGTGCTCCGCTCCGTTTAGTCCCTGTCTGACATTGCTGTTCTATGTATATGTTTTTATGGTACAAAGTTCGGACAGAAGTTATTTGGATGTAGCACACAACTTGTCTGTTGCAACCATAAAAGCTGAACATTTGTATTTGTTTGCAAGGGGTATTACTTATTTTAAAGCTGGAGGAAATAGATTTCTAGGTTTTTGATATTGTCTCAGATAACAATGCTATAAACAGAAAGACTGTTTCATTATTTAGTAACCTCCCAGGGCTGAAAGTAAAATACTAATTACCCAAATAGCAATGTCACAGAGTGACTCCTGTATACTTTATTTTTGACAGTGTACGTATTTTAAAGTGTGTCAGAAATAACTGGCTGAACCAAACAGATCAGTTATTAGATTTAAATGTTTCAGTGATGACATACAGGAAGGAGAGGCTTTTGCTGCTCTTAAGGCCCTTCATGCCCTAGAGAAGGACAATTTATTGAAATATAGTAAAACTCTGATACGTTAAATTATTAGTCATTATTCAACAGTATTTTGCATTAAATCATTAAAATGTTACAGTATTAAGGTAAGCAAGCCTTCGTTTATGGTTCAAAATATGGATTTTTGGATTTCTGGTGTTTATTGGTGTTTCAAGTGTTCTGAATGCGAATATGCGGCTTATAATCTATTCGGACCAAACTTGGATGTTTAATGAGCATATAATTGATTGCATGTCTTTTCTGACCACGCCCACTTTTGCAGACATTAATGTTTTTCGATATATTTCCTAAACCGTTGAAGATATTTTTATGAACTAACTCTTGTTTTTTGCGAGAAATTTCATATTTTCTGTTGATGCCTCTGTCAACTTTCTCTTTGGTCATGGTCATCTATGGTTTGGTTTCCAAGGAAACGGGAAGCGAGGTAAACGTAAATATTTGTTATTTTGTATTTGTGAAGGTAAAAAATGGGAAGAAATAAGAAGTTTGGAAAGAGAAAGTTTACTGGGAACACTTATACAAGAAAGAAGGAAGTTGCTAGTGATTTAATTAGTAATGAAAAAGTTAGTAATGTATTTAGTGCAGAAGAGGTTTGACCGAACACCCTTTGAAGCAAATGTAACAACTACCAGTGCCGGTAAGTGTATTACACCTCCTAGTTTATCGAAGAAAAACTTTCATCTTCCATAGAACTATTTGATGAGATGTGTGAAATGCAACAGTCTAATATTTGTGAAAATAACGTGTTGTTGTTGTTGTTGTTGTTTTCTAATGCCAGGCGTTTGACGAAAAGGACTTGCCAGATCATTAGTAATAGTGTGTGCAGTGTGGAGAAAGGAAGGCACTTTTCAAACATCAAAAGTTACCGCTAGTGGATATGAAGTGAATATAAGATTCATATATGGGCTACGCTATATTGGAAAAGGTTATGCTGGTAGATTGTGTGTCATGATGAATGTCTAAGCCCCATTCAAAATTTCATAAGGTGATTGGACATATTCAAGAATCAGCTGATAGTGTCTCAAAGACAGTATGTTAGAAGCATGTAAGGAAGCAGTGCAATGCAATGACAGTGATGATAAGATTCCAGTTGCAATAGATGGGATATGGCATAAGAGACGCCACATGTCAAACCATGAGTTGTGGTAGCTACTTCAGTTCATACAGGCAAAGTTTTAGATTCAGAATTGCTATCAAAATATTGTTATACATGCAAAAAGTTAGGGACTCATGAAGGTTGTGTAAAGAATTTTTATGGAAGCAGTGGTGGTATGGAGGCAAAGGGAGCTGTATGTATTTTTCAATGTTCCAACCAGACTCATGGTGTAAAATAAAAACAGTCCTTAGGTGATGAAGACAGTAATGGTTTTGTAAAAGTTGTGGAAAGTAAACCATATAATTAGGGACGATTGTACTGTGGAGAAACTGGAGTGCATTGGACATGTACAAAAGCGCATGGGTTCCAGGCTTCACAAACTCAAGAAAGATTTAGTGGGGAAGAAACTTTCAGATGGCAAAGGTGTTGGGGGATCAAAGAGACTTACAGATGGGATGATAGATAAATTACAAAATTACTATGATCAAGCCCTAAGAAATAATTTGCATAGTCTACAGGATATGAGGAGTGCAGTATGGGCTATATATTTTCACGAACTCTCCACTGACGATCATCCCCAACATGACCTGTGTCCTAAAGGTGACAATTCGTGGTGCCAATATAATAGAAAGGTACCTCATTATAAACACCATGGTTTACCAGAATCTGTTATGCTTGCCATAGAACCAATATATAGAGACTTGTACCATCCAGAGTTGCTAAAAAATGTTTGCACAGTAAGTTTCAAAATACAAACGAAGCATTTAACCATGTTCTGTGATGCAGAATCCCCAAAACAGTCTTTGGTAGTGTCAATACACTTAGATTAGGACTAAGAGATGTCATCATATGATCCAATGATGGAAATATTGGAAGAGTGGAAGTCTTACAAAAGTTGAGGATTGAACCAGGCTTCAATACCATAACATCTTGAAGAAATTAGACTCTCTTCGCATCAAAAAGCAGAAATGGTAATGGAGGAAATGGCAAAAAAAGGAAGAAAATTGAAGAGGAATAAGAAGAGAAGCCATGAGGACACAGAAGATCCAGATTATGGTGCTGGAATGTCCTAGCAGTGCACCTAAGTATGAGAATATTTGCCAAAACTTTAACTCCATTTTTCTCAATTGTACATTTTTTGTAACGTTGGTGTACGTTACATCAACACCATTAACACGTTGACTGCCACTTGACGTGTATATACGTCCCTATATGTGCTGTGAGACGTATATACGCTTCAAGCGGCAGTCAACGTGTTAAAGATAAATGCATGAAATTTGGATTGGACATTAGGAAGACCATAACTAATAATAATATGAAAGGAAATTTTTGTAAATTACTTAGAACCTGAGTTTTCAAATTTTGAATTACAAATTTTAAACACAAAATTAAACATTTAGAAAAAAATTAATAATTAAAAAACTAATAACATTTGATCAAAACTAGTTCGTATTATTAAAGATAAATGTATATTAAATAATCCCTGAAAATTTGGAGTTTGTACCTCAGATACATCCAGAATAAAGTGAAACTGAAATTTTAAAATTTAACATGGGCGGTATAGGGAGGGCTTGCTTACCTTAAAACACTTAAAAAGTTAAAATTCATGTTATCTAGACACGTTTCAGGACTTTGCCATGTTATCCTTAGTATTGAGTCAAATTAGCTATTCTTGCTGACATCTGGTTCTGATGTATATCGCTGGCTGACTCCAGCAATGCTACGTCCATAGATGCAAGTAAGGATCGCATTGGTAGTGCACGAGATGTCCACGCATGCGCACATTACCATCTCACAGCTTCCATGATTCTGGTGCAAGCCTCTCGTCGCGGAGGTAGTTCCCTTCGTTCTCCTCTTATACTCATTGTATATACGAATCTGTGACAGGTTAGGGGGAAATTTTCAGTAAACTATTACCTCACTGACAACAATTATCTTAAAATACTAAAAAGAGCAGATTTGTCTGTGTTTGTCGAATGTGCATCATCATACTTACGAAAAAGCACTTTTCAGTGTGCACAAGGTTGGAATTTTGGAGTAAGAGGGAAATGAAGGTATCCGTGTTCTGAAATTTATCCAGGTTAGGTTTGGTTAGTCTAGGCTTTTGTTAGTATATCTTGCATAGACGATCAACTGCATCTCCAGAAAAAAATCCCTTATAAATTCAACGATTTTCACTTCCGAAATCATAACTACTTCAGTGGTGCCTTGAGATGGGAACTGAACCTGTGTGAATATCTTGCAGGACTTGAGATCTCATTCAGGGAGGCCAGACGTGGAAGCAGAAGATGTTTACAAGAAAGCCAGAAAGAATTTGGTATAAACAAGAGGATAAGAAGATAGATTATGAAGATGCTGATAATCCGGAGTCTGAGAAGGAAATGGTTATAGGTTATAGTATAATAACTGTGAGTACTATAAATCTTTGCGCTTATTCCCTCAATTTTTATTATAGTCTTATATACCTATACTCTGAAATTAATTTTCCTTCTTACTCTTCTTTTCTGGCTCTACTTTCGGGGGTGGAAGTTAGCCTCTGCTGTGTGCCTCCATTTTTCTCTCTTCCATTCCGTGGCTTTCAATTCTGTTTTATCATAACAAGATCTGGCTCTAGACTACATGCATGTTGTCCTTGACCAGCATTAGTTTCTTGTCTCCTGGAGTGAAGTCCCCCTTTCCACATTTTCTCCAGTACCCAGGGGTCCTTCATTCACGTCATATATTCTATCAATCTTAATTTGTGAATGTATCGTGATCTTACATTGTAGTATTGAATTCTTTGTTATACATTTTCTCTGTCCATCTCATTGATTTCATGTGTGCTACGAATTGGTGTAGTTGTATTCAACCTTCACCGAAAATTTTAGCAGCACTGATTCGAAAAGGACCCCTAAATGTATTATTTTTTTAGGGCAAGGCATTAGAATTGCATGTTGACTTAAGATGGAAATTATAGCCATGTGAATATGTTGCAGATCTTGGGAAATTATCCAGGGAGGACCAGACTTGGAAGCACATCATGTTTACAAGAAAGCCACAGAGAATTTAGAGTAAACAAGAGGATAAGAAGACATTATGGAGATGTTGATAATCCGGAGTCTGTGAAGGAAATGGTTATAGCATATGGCTGTGAGTACCATAAATCTTAGAACTCGTTTTCTCAATTTTTATTACAGCCTTATACACCTATACTTACTTAAGGAACCCGGAGGTTCACTGCCGCCCTCACATAAGCCTGCCATCAGTCCCTGTTATGAACAAGATTAATCCAATCTCTACCATCATATCCCACTTTTCACCTCCCAGAGGGAAAAAAACCAAATGGGAGGATAATATTAAAATGGATTTGAGGGAAGTGGGATATGATTGTAGAGAGTGGATTAATCTTGCTCAGAATAGGGACCGATGGTGGGCTTATATGAGGGCGGCAATGAACCTTTGAGTTCCTTAAAAGCCACAAGTAAGTAATTATGTTAGGTGAAGAATATAATGCATGCAGTTCTGCATTGTGTAACTTTCTCCATTCTCCTGTAAGTTCATTCCTCTTAGTCCAAAATATTTCCCTAAGCACCTTATTCTCGAACACCCTTAACATATGTTCCTCTCTCAAAGTGAGAGTCCAAGTTTCACAACCAGTAATGTAACTGTTTTATAAATTCTAACTTTCAGCTTTTTTCAAAACAGACCCGATAACAAAAGCTTCTCAACCGAATAGTAACAGGCATTTCCCGTATTTATTCTGCAGTTAATTTCCTCTCGAGTGTCATTTATATTTGTTACTGTTGCTCCAAGATATTTGAATTTTTCCACCTTTTCAAATGACTATTTCGTTTATATGACGTCATTCCATTTTCGACCAATGAAGTGTAATGAAATTTTGAATTCCAACCAATCACAGTCACACTTTGCTATAATTTTTGCAGCTAGATTTATCGCTATCAATTTATCGCATGGTCGTTCTTTTGTTTAGTCATTGTCGCTGTTTCCCCGTAAATTGATGATCATGAATACATTAAGATGCACTACACAGTTAAACTTTTCTTTCAACTTTAAAGCAATGAATGCAAGGTTGATATTTAATATTAATTAATATATTTACACAGTGAAGACGATGTTCAAAACGGCGCACCATGTAGACACAAAATCTTCATGCATCTTAATTGAACGTACCTTTTAAACTTGATTCTTTCAATATTCTTCCCAGATTGCACACATACGCTATTGGAATAATGAACTATGTAGATGCAGCTTTAGTTCCGTTACACACTACAGCGAGATTGCATTTGTCGAGCTATAAAAAATGCTTTCGTGTAGCACTGATTGTGAGTTACGGTCGAAATAAGACACAGCTGACATTGGTCCTGCTCCCACAGGTAAAAACCTATAATTGTAGCCTATAAAATTTGTATTTTGTGAATGAAATTAAACAAGTAATAGAAAGTCAGATGTTCAAATTTATGTAACATCATCGCATATCAAACTCAAAGACCTTGCATAGTAATAATAAGGTCTTTGATCAAACTGCCTTCCGTATGGCGTAATAAAATTTGTGTTTTAATTAGGCCTATCCATACAGAGATGGCTTCGCTATGTAGCAACATGTCTCGCTGTGAATACATAAGCATTGGTATATAGCTGTTCCCACTGTTACTGTTAAATTAAATTATGATTTCAGCAGATAATGAAAATGTATTTATGTTATAATAATAAGAGAAAAGTCCAGTACATGTAATTAACATTGTTAAACCTGTATTTCGCTTTTCGCAATTGGCATTACTGAATAATAACATCGAATTTCTTTATTGCAGTAATTGATATTCATCTACGAGTATTTCAACTTCACAATGTCTGAATAGGTTAAGTATTCGTTAATATACAATTATTAACATTTCGTGATCGAATTTTAGGGATATATTATTTACATTTTTATTTTATTCACGAAATACTAATAAATGTCACTCGAGGTCTGAGATTTCCCAGATAAATCTCAGACCTCTCGTGACATTACTACAGATAATTTTCAATTTTTATATTTCTATTTCGTACTATGTTCCTGTCAGTGTTGGCATTAGCCTAATCGTTTAAATTTAATTGCAGTATGTCAAACAAAATATCTAAATTTATAAAAATCACTGGCGTAATTAACACCGTCTTCAAATCATCCCATGTTCAGAAACATACAAGGCTAAAGGTATATAAAACACTAGCTCGACCGGTCCTCACTTACGGTAGCGAGGCATGGACAATCAGAAAAGCTGATGAGCAAAGGCTGATGACAGCTGAAATGAGGTTCATGCGATGAACAGCGGGATGCTCTTTGCTGGAACACTGTAAAAATGTGGACATATTGCAGGAACTAAAAATGGATCCTATAATTAATTTTCTTCAACAATATCGACTTCAGTGGAAAAAACATGTCGAAAGGATGGATCGCACACGATGGCCTAAACAGATTCTTACTTATGTACCAAGAGGAAAGAGGAAATTGGGAAGACCACGCAAGCGCTGGCATGAGACCGTAACAGATCCTGCAGGGTCTAATACGTGAGGAATATGATGATGATGATTAAACTGCAGTTAATCAGTCAATTAAAAGTAATCAATTCCTACGTTATTTGCAATAAATTTTAATCATAATTAAATTCAATTGTTAATTGCAATTGAATCACATACTTATGTAATTGTTGTTAGTTGTTAATTTTTATCAGTGACTAAAAATACTGTCTGTAGCAGAAAGAGGAAGCTATTTTTACGAACTACTAATACATTCACGGGGAGATTTCTATACGCATCTACTGTGACTGATGACATGACTTCACCGAATGCCGTGTTGTACGTCGACAGTGCTGTAGTGTGTACTGTGTGCAGTGTTCAGCTGTTCACTACGTTGTAGTTGTTACCTGTGGAAACATAATGGTGGACACTGTGTATTACTGTATTTGCTGCTGTGTTTTCAACTTCCCATTGTGTATTTACAAATTGTACTACTTTATGGTGTTCGATTATTATTGTTATTGCCAAGTCAACGTTGTTTGAATATGAATGAATGGAGCCAAACGTGTCCCATTAAGGGCTATGGCCTCCCGAATGGGGGTAGCTTCTATTCCTAGAACCATATGGGGAGCTATTCCATGTGAGTTTTGTCTCTTCTAATAGTTGTGCTTGAGTCATTGTGCTTTGTTCATTTCGTCTTCACTATAATTCTATTTATACACTTTGTCACTACATTTTGTTCACTTCATTTCACTATAATTGTAGTCATACACTTTGGCACTCCACTTTGATCACTGGCCCACCGGATACAAACTAGTTCGTATTTTTCTTTCACTTGCGCTGTTTGATGTGGACGGAGGTGTGTGACTAATTAGTTAGCGTCTGCTCTTGTAATGCTCTCCAAGTCTGCCGGTCCCTCGCTGTTGTGGTCCAGTGTACTCCTATGACGTTCTTGAAGAGGTCCGTCCATCTCGTCTTAGGTCTACCCCTTCTTCTTCTTCTTCTTCCTGCTCAATCGTCAGGATGCCTTTATGACACATTGCTAGGGTAAAGTGGCTGGAAATACAAATGTTCGTTGCATATAAATCGCCAAGAAATTTGGAATAAAATTCCTGTTATCTAATGACTTGCACTGATGATAAATGTAACAATATCTTCGTCTTATGTGGTATATTATTCAATTCTAGGTTATACCGTATTGGCCCGAATCTAGTACGACCTCGAATATAATACGACCCCAAGTTTTCAGATGTTTTTTTTTAGGAAAATGAAAATATTACACTAAATACAATGTACACATTAAAAATGTTATAGAGTGAAAGAAAACTAATAAATTGTACCTTTATCTCCTGTAGTAGCGTAATTTATTTCAAATCCTTCATTACTATCGAATGTAGAATCTCATTGGTGGTTAGATTCCAATTGTTGACTAAATTAATAGCATGCACTGCATCTTTGTACAGTAAAACCTCGATTATTCGTTACCTTATTAACCGATTGGTGGATTATCCGACTGTCTTTCTCTCGCTATGTTTTTCTTTTTGCTGCACAAAATTATTAAGTACTGTGCAATATGTTAACACGCATTTTTTCTACGAAAGGTTATTACTAGCCATTACCGTTACACATTATGTAGTAGGAATGCTACTAAACCGGCAGTAGAATCACTTTTGGAAGGAGGTTTTTTTTTCACAACTTGTAAAATAGTCACTATCAGCTTTGAAAGAAATGACCCCAAGAACTTTCACACAACTGGAACCTATGCATCATTTAGTCATTCTGTGCAAAATTCTCAAAGAAAACGTGTTGAGCTGTTTGGGAAATGAAAAACTGTGGCTCATAGCGCATCAGAATACAAGATTGGCATTAGAAATATGCGCAATTTAATAGAATAAAACAAAGTAGTACATATTATTGTATTTCACTGTTCTCATTAGTTATAACCAGCATAACATTGTATAGTATGTAGTATGAAGGCACCAATCGTTGCAGTATGATAGGAATTTCAAATTATGAAACCAAGTATTATATGCTTAATTTATGAATAGTACATTATGCAACGAGCTTATAATGATAGTAAGTAAGACGCAAGTATGGTTGTTTATGAAACGAACGCAAGCGAGTTTCATAATATTCATACGAGCGTCTTAATTACCATTATAGGCAAGTTTCATACGACTTTTTATGCTCGACCATATTTCTAACTTGAAATTATTCAGATATATACATTTTATTTGTATCTGACAAGATCGGAAGTGACCTTGTTCTAGGTCGTGAATTGTGAGATGTGCGCAGACGCGAAAGTATTGATTTTTTCCGAGGAACAATAATGTCATTGACCTTGATGTAATCCCGTTAAACTTGATATAACCTTGATTATTGAATTCGACATTGAAAAATGAGATGATAAATTGAATTTATTTGAATATTATTTACAGTTAACGCTAATTATTATAATAACAGAACATAACCTTCTGCGACAGTATTGGATTTCCAGCCTCCGTGACTTTTCGCTAATTCTCTTTCGATTGCATATCCGAAAATAATCGATACTTGCGGTTTTATAACGGTACAAAGCTGACTTGTCATTGGCTGAACACCTGTAAGCTGAGTTGTCATTGGCTGAACACTTGTACTTTAATGAGTAGGTGTACTTTAATGACATGCATTAAAGGACTGCTACCAGGTGTCTAATTACTACATTTCGGCATGGTCGAGCATAAAATATTTTATGGTACAGATTATCCGATTTTTTCGATTAACTGTTCAGTCCACCCCCTTTATTACCACAGATAATAGAGGTTCTACTGTACAGTCATTTATTTACAGACTTTTGTTTTCGTATTTTACATGAATTTACTAAACCTACAAACAAACTTTAAATATGTTAAAATAAATTTAACCATTGTATGAGAGAGAATACAGTAATATTACAATACCAGTACAGTAACAAAAATCAGGAATAGGTTAGATCAGATTGAGTGTGTGACCTTGACAGAGCAGCAGGTCCAGTCCTGTAAGCGTCACAGAAGAAGACAATGCGCGATACGATGATAGTACAGTCTGCATAACGTGTAAGTAGACATCTTTCACATTTCAAATGGCTTAGGTCTCGATTATAATATCAGTCTGGTTTTCATGGTGCTGTTTTTATGCAAGAAACATTGTATTAGATTCTGGCCAATATGGTACATTTTGTCCGTCTGTTTCACTGATTTCATACGAGATGTGATCAAAAAATAAGGTAAGTTTTCAGCCTTGCAGATATATTTCATTTTACCATGACATAATTTTAATCCCTTTCAAATTACTCCCTGCCCACACACCACACTTATTCCTACGATCTTTCCACTGCTTGAAAGTCTCTTGGAAGTCCTCTTTCTTAATTGCACTTAAGACCTTCGTCACAGAGTGTTTAATTTCTTCTATGAATTGAAACTGCTGTCCTTTCAATACATTTTTTAATTTTGGAAACAGCCAAAAGTTACTGGTCCTAGATCAGGGGAATAAGGTGGTTGAGGGATCACTGTGATCGATTTTTGTGCCAAAAATTTAGTCACCAACAGTGCTGTGTGGCTGGGTGCATTGTCATGATGCAGGAACCAGCCATGATTTATGTTCATATTCTCTGGCAAAATGGTCTGAAGAAATCCGTAAGACAAAGAGGTCTCTGATGAGATATCTCTAATTGTCAGATGTCGTTGGCCCTAATCAAATCCCGAATTTTCGCTACATTTCCATCTGTAAGTGATGTTGACGATTGCCCATGGCCTGGTTCGTCATCCAGTGAAAAATTGTGGTTTGAAATCATTGAAACCACTTACAAACTGCCTTTTCTGTCACAGCAATATCACCATAGACCGTTCGTAGATTTTGGTGGGTTTCCCGATTCAGGAATCCTAGCTTTAAGCAAAATTTCATGCTGATGCATTGCTCAAATTTTGACATTTTTGCAAAATGAACAATGCTTCGAAACACGACTTGATTTACTCACTCCTCATGGGATTCTGGAATGCATCAGGCGAGTGGTTTATAGCTTGGCAGTTAGCTTGAAAGTCAGGGTAGACACCCCGCAAACTCGAACCACCCGTAACAGTTTGTGTAAAGCAGCGGTGGCTCGACTTACCTTATTTTTTATCACACCTCGTGCTATGAAGTGATATAGCTGTATTCAGTGTTCACCGAAAATTTTAGCACTATAGAATGGATTAGGACCCTTCAATCTATTAGTTGTTGGAGATGAGGCATTAGAATTGAGTGGTGATTTAAGATGGAAATCATAGCCGTGTAAAATATGTTGCAGGTCTTAGGAAATTGTCCAGGGAGGCCAGGCTTGGAAGCAGAGAATTAAGAATAAAGAAGAGGATAAGAAGAAAGGTTATGGAGATGCAGATAATCGAGAAGGAAATGGTTATAGCATAATGACTGTGAGTACTATAAATCTTTGACAAAATGTATAAGTGATTATTGTTCCGTCGAATTACTTATCTATTTATAATAAACCATGCTTTTCACATCAATTGCCCTGTAAATAGGCATTTATCACATTTTTCATACTTTTTGTATGCACGTTTTGAGACATTCAACCTATATCTTCCTAAATTTCTTCCTCCCTTATTATGTTTGCAGGACGTTGTCTCTGACACACTGTTCATACGCAATAACACGAGGAGGCTGTATAATACAACATGTTGTACCATATTGTACACCATGATTGCACAACATGGAAAATTTTTAATATCTCATCTTTGTGTATTCTATTCTAAAAACTTTTATATATATTCTGTCATTACCTACTGTTATTATATTTTTTATTAGGGACTTGATTATTTAAAACTCTAATGTTACATATATAACCTATATTCATAATTATATTTGTCACATTTTAACATTTTTAACATTTTACATTCTCATCAATTTACTTATACACATATATTAAGGATAACATGTTGAATTAACCACTTTTGAATGTGTTCATTACGTCTTATTTACCATTGTGAGACCTGATGATGCCATTTTCAATGGCGAAAACGTTTGTCTCCAATAAATCATTAATATATTTCATTTTCCTATATTTAAGGGCTCGAATGGTTCATTATAAATAGATAAGTAATTCGACAGAACAATCATACTTATTGGACCAAATATATCTTTGAAATAAATCTCTGAGCTCAAATTTTTATTATACCGCATTATTACCTATATTGTGCAGTTAATGTTCCTCCTTGTTCTTCTTATCTGGCTCTACTTTCCGGGGTGGAAGTTAGCCTCTGCTGTATGCCTCCATTTATCCCTCTTTCACTTCTTGTTTTACCATCCTGCTTTATAACAGCAAGGTCTGGTTGTACATGGTTGTTAGTCATTTTTATTCTCGGTATCCTGCAGTCCTCCATTTGCTCCAGATATCCTAGCAATCTTAAGTTTTGAGATTAATGAATCTAACAGTACTCTTTTCTTACATTATATTATTCAGTTCCTGATTATACATTTTCTTCGTCTCTGTTCACTGTCACTTATAGAACCAAAGACTATTCTAAGAAACCTTCATTCAGATAACTTTAGGATAAAGTCTAGAATCCGAATAATGAATTAAGACTTTGTTGTCCAGAAGTAAGAGTATATGCACAGCTCTTACGAGATTAAACGTTTAAAACCTTTGTTAACAAATTGCTTTGTATGCCAACCGTCACGTCTCTGATCCTCTTCCCCCTTTCTCTCTTTTCTTCTCTCCCTTCTTCTGTCAGCCACCACTTTGCTAGACTGCGGAAGTTTATGTAAATGCATCATTTTATTGTTGAATACAAGTATGTAAAAACATTGTATATCTTTGCTGATCATGTGTCATTGGTAGAGGCATAAAAATATCGCAATTGTGATAAACACAATAAAAATAAGAAGCTTTTTTTTGTATTTCATCATAATTGCAATCCTTTGAAGCCAGTTACATTATTGCGAATTAATGCTATTAAGGATATTACCGCGATGAGTTGTATTTTCGGAGAACTGCGAACGATTTTGAAGAATCTTTTCTTTTCAATTTAAGTTGAATTATTCAGATTTTGTTTTGTTCTTCAGGACATGGTCAGGAACTTTGTTTTTGTAGAGTCTGGCATACCATGAACTGTACATGCACACAGTATAATAATAATAATAATAATAATAATAATAATAATAATAATAATAATAATCAGGGAACGGATTTATATGGACTAAAAATATATGAAATATGTAAATATATATGTAGTTATTTTTACCAAAATATGGAATTAAATATGGATTTTTACCAAAATATGGAATTAAATATGGACTTAAAATTATAAAAAAATGACTATGTACGTTAAATATTGGTACATTTTAATCAAACTAAACAAAAAATATAATGAACGTACCTTATCTTCCAATGTAGTTTCAACAAAACACAATTTTTATTGTCTGTTACCATAACAATAGGTTACAAACATTTCTTTCAAGTGCTGAAAAGTGAATCTTCTTCTATTGTCTCTGAGGATAGATTTATACTGACTAAAAGAGCGTTCGACGTCACAAGAAGTAACTGGTACATAATTCAATTTCACAATGTCTGCTGGGGATAAGTCCAAGTTAATCTTCACTGTTGATTCACCACTCATCACAGCAACAACCTTTTGTTGTTCTTCATATCCAGGGTTTTTTGAAAGTACAGTGTCCACCTTAGCTCTTACTGCATCTGCAACTTTACCTCTACCACGATTCAGTTGTTCCACAGTACTATTTATAATTTCAAAACTTTCAGATAGTGAAAGGTGCCTATTTTGGAGACTTTTGAGCGTTTTTATGATGCATGAAAATGTATGCTGAATGTGAGCTAAGTCATTCTTCACACTTATGTCACAGGTAACTGTTTTCGCAGTATCAATTGAGACTGCATCTTCTGAGTCCAATGCAAGGAGAACATTGTTAATAGAGTCTATATGTTCGGCATAATATTCAACTGCTTCTAGCCATGTACCCCATCTAGTTAAAATTGGCTTTGGTGGCAATGGAATTTCAGGGTACATTTCTTTCAACACGTTAACTCTACTGGGAGCTTTGAGAAATACTTTTTTCACTGATGAAATCAACAAATCTACTTTAGGGAAATTGTCTCTGACCACTTCTGCCACACGATGAAATGCATGCGCCACACAAGTAAAATGAGTCAATTTAGGATATACAACAGATAATGCTTGTCCAGCTTTGACCATATAAGGGGCAGCATCGCTAATAAAGAATAACACATTATCGTACATAATACCCTTTGGCCACAGGATACCCATAGCTTCGTTGAACAGTTTAACTATAGTTTTGTTATTGCACTTTTCTAGAACATCACAATGTAAAAGAATTCGTTCAGAATATTGTTCACTTAACAAACCGATAACTACATTACCAACAAGTCTACCTTCTTTGTCGGGAGTCTCATCAATGGAAACCCAAATTGAACTATCTTTAATTTCATCTCTTATCTTCTGTATTGTCTCATCGTAGATGGATGGAGCATACGTCTTCCTAAGTGTTGACTCATCCGGGATTGTATGTTGAGTATATTTTTCAAGGAATTCCCTGAAGACCTTATTCTTTAGTTTGTAGAGAGGAATATCAGCAGAGATGAGAGAACGGCACAGGTCGATGTTAAACTCAGATCTTACATTCGATGTTGTTGGTTGTGTTAAAAACAATTGTCTCTGCTTGGAATTTAGTTGTTTGTTGGCCTGATGTTTACTAGTTGTAATGTGTTGTTGCACCAGGAACTTTTGTGTAGATGATACTGCACACTGACACAAATTACAAAATAATATTTTATTGTCAGTTGATAAACCATCTTCTTTAAATTCTGAAATGTAACTTGTTAGTTTTGATTTTAAATTGACTGAATGACGTACTTTTGGCATATTTACCGTCTTTATAGTATGATTTACAAAACTGAACCTATGTGTACTCTGACTGGCATTTAACTGTTGAGCTGCACAACTGAAGTCTGTTAAAAATTTTAAATTAAATTAATACAGTTTTGTAACTTACTTTCCCATTGTTGATAGGACTGCTAATTTTCAAATAACTCTGATGTTAAAGGGATTACTGAACATGTGTTTAAATCTCTATTGTTGAAATGTATTTTTAAAAGTTAATGGAATTTTGTTTTGTTTTATTGTTAAACCTAATATAATATGGACTGTTTTATATGAAATATGGAAAATATATGGAAATTAACGAAAATATGTACTAAACTCTAAAATATGGAAAAATATGGAAAATAAAAGTAGGATTTTTCAACCCTACACATTGTGAAACATAAAGATAATGCAAAATATAAATTATATTAGCTTTATAAGTAAATATGTATTTACATATAAATCCTTTCCCTGATAATAATAATAATATCATCATCATCATCATCATCTTCATTATCAATGTCAACGATTAGACAATGTCATATTGTTCTGGCGATGTCTCAGCAGGTGTCCATCTCTTCCAGGGTCTTCACACGTCATGTTCTTCTCTAGGACTAACTTTCAGGCAATGCGCTGACATCCATTCAGAATAGATGTTCTGTCCATTTATATTTATAATCGTAGATTTTATCTACCATATTTTGTATCTCCAAATCTTTGCTTATTTCAACATTCCGTGTTCTCTCCATATTACTTCCATTCACATATCTTAAGAATTTCGTTTCAGTAGTCTGTACTCTTCTTTTATTGTCTGCACTCATTATCTATGCCTGACTCCCATAAAGAAATGCTGGTATTGCTATTGTTTTACAAAGTTTTAATATTGTTTGTTTTCTTGTTTTTCTTGCTAGAGTCCTTTTCATGGTCCCATTTATAGCCTGGAATTTTGACAGTTTGATATTCAAATCTTTATCTTTTTCGTAGCTTATGTACCATCCTAGATACTGAATATGTGATATTTTGTTGTATTGAGTGGGGTCTTCCCTATTATTATTTTTGACCTCACTGAGTATTTTCCTCTAAAGGCCATCATTTTTGTTTCTGATGTGATATTTTACAATTATATTTATTATTGAGAAAGTCTGGAATTTGTATATGAATTTCTGGAGGTCGTTTCCATTCTCTGCTAACATGGTGATGTCATCTGCAGATAATATAGACCTGTTGTTTAATCTGTAGTTTCTACTAATTAGTATTCCTTCGTCTGCTAAAAGATTTTTCTAATTTGCATAATCTTATTTCTGCAATGTTCTGTATTCTCCTGGTCAGAATTTTTGCATAAATTTTATAACTACTATTTAGAAGGCTGATTCCTCTATAATTGATGGCAGAATAGTTTTTTGGTAGTTTTTTCTCAAAAAACAGCTTATGTTCGGGATTCCCATTTTGATGTTACTGTATCCGATGAGAGTCAAGGGGGAATACAACTCTGCATCCCATTCCTCGACATCGCCCTTATTTCAGGAGATTAGAGACTGAAACCTTTTAGGTAGGTCAGAAAATAAAGTTAGAGAAAAGTGCAGTGTATTTGGTCGATTTTACTGGTAATTAGTAGTAAACATGCGGGGATGCTACAGTTAAAAGGGCGGGTGTCTGAACCCCATTGTTGTCCTTGTGTAAAGTAAAGACTGTTTTGGAAGGTCAAAATGACCATTTTTTTTTTTAATTTGTTGGCCTCTACTGTCCATATGCCTGGGGCAGAGTGTTGTCCTCTACATTACTGAGAGATTTTGAGGCGCACTATTCACTGCTGCTATCAGATTTGTTCTCACCATGGAGTTATGGCGGCGAAAATGTTGGAGGGTTATGCGTAAAGCGTCGGTTGTTTTTTCTCGAAAATAAGGTTGTGTTCGCGATTGCCATTTTGATGTTATCGTGTAAGAAGTAAGTCAAGGGGGAGTACAGGGCCGCATCCCATTCCTCTGTATGGCCATTATTTCCGGAATTACAGACTCATATATTTTAGGTACCAGTACCCAAATTTCTTTTTTAAATTTGCCGGCCTCTCCCGTCCAAACGAACGGGGATAAAGAGTTGTCCTTTATACTAAACATAGAGTTCGACAAGCTGTATGCAACGCACTCTTCGGCTTTGTTGTCACTACACATACTGCGTAGATATGGCGGCTAGAATCTCAGAGGAAATGTTTTCTCGAAAATCAGAAAGTGTTAGCGATTGCCATTTTGATGCTATCGTGTAAGAAGTAACTCAAGGGGAAATACAGGGGCGCATCCCGTTCCTCGGTATGGCCATTATTTCCGGAATTACAGACACAAATATTTTAGGTAGTGGTACCCAAAACTTGAGGCCAGGAAAAAGTGTTATGGATTTGCCGGATTTTAGCGGTATTTACTAGTGAACAAGCGGGGATGCTACAGTTAAAAGAGTGGGCCTCTGAGCCGCTTCATTCCCCTTGTGTAGAAAAAATTCTGTTTTGGGAGGTCAAAATGACCATTTTTTTTATTTTGCTGGCCTCTTCCGTCCAAACGCGCAGGGATAGAGAGCTGTCCTTTACACTGAAGATAGACTTCGATGAGCTGTATTTAACGCACTCATCGGCATTGTTTTAACTTCACGTACTGCGGAGATATGGCGGCTAGAATTTCGACGGAATTGTGGTCTAAACCTTTCCCCTTTTTTTCTCGAAAATCAGAAAGTGTTCGCGATTGCCATTTTGATGCTATCGTGTAAGAAGGAAGTCAAGGGGGAGTACAGGGCCGCAGCCTGTTCCTTGGTATGACCATTAATTCCGGAATTAGAGGCTCAAATGTTTTAGGTACCCAAAACTTAAGGCTAGAAAAAAGTGCGACGGATTTGCTTGATTTTAACGATGATTACTAGGGAATTTGCGGGGATGCTACAGTTAAAAGGGCGGGCCTCTGAGCTGCTTCGTTCTCCTTGTGTAGAAAAAAGACTGTTTTGGAAGGTCAAAATGACCGTTTTTTTTTTAATTTTGCTGGCTTCTCCCGTCCTAAATCGCAGAGATAGAGCGTTGTCCTTTATACTGAAGATAGAGTTACATGAGCTATATTTAACGCACTCATCGGCATTGTTGTAATTTCCCGTACTGCGGAGTTAAGGAGGCTAGAATGTCGGCGGAATAGTACCTTCCCCTTTTTTTCCCAAATAACAGAAAGTGTTCGCGATTGCCATTTTGATGCTATGGCGTAAGAAGGAAGTCAAGGGGGAGTACAGGGCCGCAGCCCATTCCTCGGTATGGCCATTATTTCCTTTAGAGACTCAAATATTTTAGGTACCAAAAACTAAGGCTAGAAAAAGTGCGACAGATTTGCTTGATTTTAGCGGTGATTACTAGTGAACATGCGGGGATGCTACAGTTAAAAGGGTGGGCCTCTGAGCCGCTTCATTCTCCTTGTGTAGAAAAACGTCTGTTTTGGAATGTAAAGTGACCATTTTTTGAAATTTTTCTTCCCTCACCCGTCTAAACGCGCAGGGATAGATAGTTGTCCTTTATTCTGAAGATAGAGTTCGATGAGCTGTATTTAACGCACTCATTGGCATTGTTCTAACTTCACGTACTGCGGAGTTATGGCGGCTAGATTGTCGGCGGAATAGTACCTTCCCCTTTTTATCTCGAAAATCAGAAAGTGTTCGCGATTGCCATTTTGATGGTATCGTGTAAGAGGGAAGACAAGGGGGTGCACGGGGCTGCAGCCCGTTCCTCGGTATGGCCATTATTTCCGGAATTAGAGACTCAACTAATTTAGGTACCCAAAAATTAAGGCTAGAAAAAAGTGCCAAGGATTTGCTTGATATTAGCGGTGATTACTGGGGAACATGCGTGGATGATACTGTCAAAAGGGCGGGACTCTGAGCCGCTTCGTTCTACTTGTGTAGAAAAAAGTCTGTTTTGGAAGGTCAAACGATCACTTTTGAAATTTTGCTGGTCTCTCCAGTCCAAACGCGCAGGGATAGAGAGTTGTCCTTTATACTGAAGATAAAGTTCCATGAGCTGTATTTAACGCACTCATCGGCATTGTTCTAACTTCACGTACTGCGGAGTGATGGCGGGTAGATTTTCGACGGAATAGTGGTTTAAACCCTTCCCCTTTTTTTCTCGAAAATTAGAAAGTGTTCGCGATTGCTATTTTGATGCTATCGTGTAAGAAGTAAGTCAAGGGAGAGTACAGGGCCGCAGCCCGCTCCTCGGTATGGCCATTATTTCCGGAATTAGAGACTCAAATATTTTAAGTTACCCAAAAATTAAGGCTAGAAAAAAGTGCGACGGATTACCTTGATTTTAGCGGTCATTACTAGGGAACATGGGAATGTCGTCGGAATACCTTCCCCTTTTTTTTCTCGAAAATCAGAAAGTGTTCGCGTTTGCAATTTTGATGCTATCGTGTAAGAAGGAAGTCAAGGGGGAGTACAGCGCCGCAGCCCTTTCCTCGGTATGGCCATTATTTCCGGAATTAGACACTGATATATTTTAGGTACCCAAAAACTAAGGGTAGGAAAAAGTGCGACGGATTTGGTTGATTTTAGCGGAGATTACTAGGGAACATGCGGGGATGCTACAGTTAAAAGGGCGGGCCTCTGAGCCGCTTCGTTCTCCTTGTGTAAAAAAAAAAACCCGTTGTGGACGGTCAAAATGACCATTTTTTGAAAATTTGCTGGCCTCTCCCGACCAAACGCGCAGGGATAGAGAGTTGTCCTTTATACTGAAGACAGAGTTCCATGAGCTGTATTTAACGCACTCTTCGGCATCGTTCTATCTTCATGTACTGCGGAGTTATGGCGGCTAGATTGTCGGCGGAATAGTATCTTCCCCTTTTTTTGTCGTAAATCAGAAAGTGTTCGCGATTTCCATTTTGATGCTGTCGTGTAAGAAGGAATTGAAGGGGGAGAACAGGGCCGTGGCCCGTTCCTCCGAATGACCATAATTTCCGGAATTAGAGCCTCAAATATTTTAGGCACGCAAAAATTAAAGCTAGAAAAAAGTGCCAAGGATTTGCCTAATTTTAGCGGTGATTACTAGGGAACATGCGGGGATGCTACAGTTAAAAGGGCGGGCCTCTTAGCTGCTTCGTTCTCCTTGTGTAGAAAAAAGTCTGTTTTGGAAGTTCAAAATGACTATTTTTTTTAATTTTGCTGGCCTCTCCCGCCCAAACCCGCAGCGATAAAGCGTTGTCCTTTATACTGAAGATGAGTTCCATAAGCTATATTCAGCGCACACATCGGCATTGTTGTAACGTCCCGTACTGCGGAGTTAAGGAGGCTAGAATGTCGGCGGAATAGTACCTTCTCGTTTATTTCCCTAGTAACAGAAATTGTTCCCGATTGCCATTTTGATGCTATGGTGTAAGAAGGAAGTCAAGGGGGAGTACAGGGCAGCAGCCCGTTCCTCGGTATGGCCCTTATTTCCGGAATTAGACGGTCAAATATTTTAGGTACCGGTACCCTAAAACAAAGGCTAGAAATAAGTGCGACAGATTTGCTTGATTTTAGCGGTGATTACTAGGGAACATGCGGGGATGCTACAATTAAAACGGTGGGCCTCTGAACCGCTTCCTTCTACTTGTGTAAAAAAAACTCTCTTTTGGAATGTCAAAAAGACCATTTTTTTTAATTTTGCTGGGGTGTCCCGTCCAAACGTGCAGGGATAGAGATTTGTCCTTTATTCTGAAGATAGAGTTCCATTAGCTGTATTTAACGCATTCATCGGCATTGTTCTAACTTCACGTACTGCGAAGTTATGGCGGCTAGAATGTCGGCGGAATACCATTCCCTTTTTTTCTGGAAAATCAGAAAGTGTTCACGATTGCCATTTTGATGCTATTGTGTAAGAGGGAAGTCAAGGGGAGTACAGGGCCGCAGCCCGTTCCTCGGTATGGCCATTAGGTGCGTAATCAGAGACAAATATATTATGTACCCAAAAATTAAGGCTAAAAATAAGTGCGACGGATTTGCTTGATTTTAGCTGTGATTACTAGGGAACACGCGGGGATGCTATAGTTAAAAGGGCGGGCCTCTGAGCCGCTTCGTTCTCCTTGTGTAGAAAAGGCACTGTTTTGGAAGGTCAAAATAACAATTTTTTTTTTAATTTTGCTGGCATCTCCCGTCCAAACGCGCAGGGATAGAGAGTCGGACATTATACTGAAGATAGAGTTCCATGAGCTGTATTTAACGCACTCCTTGGCATTGATCTAACTTCACATATTGCCTAGTTATGGCGGCTACAATGTCGGCGGAAAATCAGAAAGTGTTCGCGATTGCCATTTTGAGCCTATCGTGTAAGAAGAAAGTAAAGGGGGTGTACAGGGCCGCAGCCAGTTCCTCGGTATGGCCATTATTTCCGGAATTAGAGACTCAAATATTTTAGGTACCCAAAAATTAAGGCTAGAAAAAAGTGCCACGGATTTCCTTGATTTTAGCGGTGATTGCTAGGGAACTTGCGAGGATGCTACAGTTAAAAGGGCGGGCCTCTGAGCTGCTTCGTTCTCCTTGTGTAGAAAAAAGACTGTTTTGGAAGGTCAAAATGACCGTTTTTTTTTAATTTTGCTGGCTTCTCCCGTCCAAAATCGCAGAGATAGAGAGTTGTCCTTTATACTGAAGATAGAGTTACGTGAGCTATATTTAACGCACTCATCGGCAGTGTTGTAATTTCCCGTACTGCGGAGTTAAGGAGGCTAGAATGTCGGCGGAATAGTACCTTCCCCTTTTTTTCCCAAATAACAAAAAGTGTTCGCGATTGCCATTTTGATGCTATGGTGTAAGAAGGAAGTCAAAGGGGAGTACAGGGCCGCAGCCCATTCCTCGGTATGGCCATTATTTCCTTTAGAGACTCAAATATTTTAGGTACCAAAAACTAAGGCTAGAAAAAGTGCGACAGATTTGCTTGATTTTAGCGGTGATTACTAGTGAACATGCGGGGATGCTACAGTTAAAAGGGTGGGCCTCTGAGCCGCTTCGTTCTCCTTGTGTAGAAAAACGTCTGTTTTGGAATGTAAAGTGACCATTTTTTGAAATTTTTCTTCCCTCACCCGTCTAAACGCGCAGGGATAGATAGTTGTCCTTTATTCTGAAGATAGAGTTCGATGAGCTGTATTTAACGCACTCATCGGCATTGTTCTAACTTCACGTACTGCGGAGTTATGGCGGCTAGATTGTCGGCGGAATAGTACCTTCCCCTTTTTATCTCGAAAATCAGAAAGTGTTCGCGATTGCCATTTTGATGGTATCGTGTAAGAGGGATGACAAGGGGGTGCACGGGGCTGCAGCCCGTTCCTCGGTATGGCCTTTATTTCCGGAATTAGACGGTCAAATATTTTAGGTACCGGTACCCTAAAACAAAGGCTAGAAATAAGTGCGACGGATTTGCTTTATTTTAGCGGTGATTACTAGGGAACATGCGGGGATGCTACAGTTAAAAGGACGGGCCTCTGAGCCGCTTCGTTCTCCTTGTGTAGAAAAGGGACTGTTTTGGAAGGTCAAAATAACCATTTTTTTAATTATGCTGGCATCTCCCGTCCAAACGCACAGGGATAGAGAGTCGTCCATTATACTGAAGATAGAGTTCCATGAGCTGTATTTAACGCACACATCGGCATTTATCTACTTCACCTACTGCGGAATTATGGCGGCTAGAATGTCGGCTGAAAATCAAAAAGTGTTCGCGATTGCCGTTTTGATTCTATCGTGTAAGAAGTAAGTCAAGGGAGAGTACAGGGCCGCAGCCCGCTCCTCGGTATGGCCATTATTTCCGGAATTAGAGACTCAAATATTTTAAGTTACCCAAAAATTAAGGCTAGAAAAAGTGCGACGGATTACCTTGATTTTAGCGGTGATTACTAGGGAACATGGGAATGTCGGCGGAATACCTTCCCCTTTTTTTTCTCGAAAATCAGAAAGTGTTCGCGTTTGCCATTTTGATGCTATCGTGTAAGAAGGAAGTCAAGGGGGAGTACAGCGCTCCAGCCCTTTCCTCGGTATGGCCATTATTTCCGGAATTAGACACTCATATTTTTTAGGTACCCAAAAATTAAGGCTAGAAAAAAGTGGGACGGATTCCACTGATTTTAGCCTTGATTACTAGGGAATATCCGGGGATGCTAGAGTCAAAAGGGCGGGCCTCTGAGCCGCTTCGTTCTCCTTGTGTAGAATAAAGTCTGTTTTGGAAGGGAAAATGACCGTTCTTTTTTTTATTTTTCTTGCCTCACCAGTCTAAACGCGCAGGGATAGATAGTTGTCTTTTATACTGAAGTTAGAGTTCGAAGAGTTGTATTTAACGCACTCATCGGCATTGTTCTAATTTCACGTAGAGCGCAGTTACGGCTGCTAGAATGTGTTCGCGATTGCCATCTTGATGCTATCGTGTAAGAAGGAAGTCAAGGGGGAGTACAGGGCCTCAGCCCGTTCCTCGGTATTGCCATTATTTCCGGAATTAGAGATTCAAATATTTTAGATACCCAAAAATTAAGGCTAGAACAATGTGCGACGTTTTTCCTTGATTTCAGCGGTGATTACTAGGGAACATGAGAAGGTCGGCGGAATACCTTCCCCTTATTCTCTCGAAAATCAGAAAGTGTTCGCGATTGCCATTTTGATGCTATCGTCTAAGAAGGAAGTCAAGGGGGAGTACAATGCCGAAGCCCGCTCCTCGGAATGGCCATTATTTCCGGAATTAAAGATTCAAATATTTTAAGTTACCCAAAAATTAAGGCTAGAAAAAAGTGCGACGGATTTGCATGATTTTAGCTGTGATTACTAGGGAATATGCGGGGATGTACAGTTAAACGGGCGGGCCTCTGAGCTGCTTCGTTCTCGTTGTGTAGAAAAAAAGTCTGTTTTGGAAGCTCAAAATGACCATTTTTTTTTAATTTTGCTGGCCTCTCCCGTCCAAAATCGCAGAGATAGAGCGTTGTCCTTTATACTGAAGATAGAGTTCCATGAGCTATATTTAACGCACTCATCGGCATTGTTGTAAATTCCCGCACTGTGGAGTTAAGGAGGCTAGAATGTCGGCGGATTAGTACCTTCCCCTTTCTTTTCCCAAATAACAGAAAGTGTTCGAGATTGCCATTTTGATGCCATGGTGTAAGAAGGAAGACAAGGGGGAGTACAGGGCAGCAGCCCGTTCCTCGGTATGGCCATTAGTTGCGTAATTAGAGACAAATATTTTATCTAAACAAAAATTAAGGCTAGAAAAAAGTGCGACGGATTTGCTTGATTTTAGCGGTGATTACTAGGGAACATGCGGGAATGCTACAGTTAAAAGGGCGGGCCTCTGAGCCGCCTTGTTCTCCTTGTGTAGAAAAGGGACTGTTTTGGATTGTCAAAATAACCATTTTTTTAATTATGCTGGCATCTCCCGTCCAAACGCACAGGGATAGAGAGTCGTCCATTATACTGAAGATAGTCTTCCATGAGCTGTATTTAACGCACTCATCGGCATTGATCTAACTTCACGTACTGCGGAGTTATGGCGGCTAGATTGTCGGCGGAAAATCAGAAAGTGTTCGCGATTGCCATTTTGATTCTATCGTGTAAGAAGTAAGTCAATGGAGAGTACAGGGCCGCAGCCCGCTCCTCGGTATGGCCATTATTTCCGGAATTAGAGACTCAAATATTTTAAGTTACCCAAAAATTAAGGCTAGAAAAAGTGCGACGGATTACCTTGATTTTAGCGGTGATTACTAGGGAACATGGGAATGTCGGCGGAATACCTTCCCCTTTTTTTTCTCGAAAATCAGAAAGTGTTCGCTATTGCCATTTTGATGCTATCGTGTAAGAAGGAAGTCAAGGGGGAGTACAGTGCCGCAGCCCTTTCCTCGGTATGGCCATTATTTCCGGAATTAGACACTCATATATTTTAGGTACCCAAAAATTAAGGCTAGAAATAAGTGGGACGAATTCCTCTGATTTTAGCCTTGATTACTAGGGAACATGCGGGGATGCTACAGTTAAAAGGGCGGGCATCTGAGCCGCTTCGTTCTCCTTGCGTAGAAAAAAGTCTGTTTTGGAAGGGAAAATGACCATTTTTTGAAAATTTTCTTGCCTCACCAGTCTAAACGCGCAGGGATAGATAGTTGTCCTTTATACTGAAGTTAGAGTTCGAAGAGTTGTATTTAACGCAATCATCGGAATTGTTCTAATTTCACGTACTGCGGAGTTATGGCGGCTAGAATGTCCCCTTTTTTTTCTCGAAAATCAGAAAGTGTTCGCGATTGTCATTTTGAAACTATCGTGTAAGAAGGAAGTCAAGGGGGAGTACAGGGCCGCAGCCAGTTCCTCGGTATGGCCATTATTTCCGGAATTAGAGACTCAAATGTTTTAGTTACCCAAAAATTAAGGCTAGAAAAAAGTGCCACGGATTTGCTTCATTTTAGCGATGATTGCTAGGGAACATGCGAGGATGCTACAGTTAAAATGACGGGCCTCTGGGTCGCTTCGGTCTCCTCGTGTAGAAGAATGTCTGTTTTGGAAGGTCGAAATGACCATTTTTTTTAAATTTGCTGGCCTCTTACGTCCAATCGCACAGGCATAGACAGTTGTCCTTTATACTGAAGATAGACTTCAATGAGCTGTTTTTAAAGCACTCATCGGCATTGTTCTAACGTCACGTACTGCGGAGTTAAGGCGGCTAGTAAGTCGGCAGAATAGTACCTTCCCCTTTTTTTCTCGAAAATCAGAAAGTGTTCGCGATTACCATTTTGATGCTATCGTGTAAGAAGGAATTCAAATGGGAGTACAGGGCCGGAGCCCGTTCTTCGGTATGGCCATTATTCCCGGAATTAGAGACTCAAATGTTTTAGGTACCCAAAAATTAAGGCTAGAAAAAAGTGCGACGGATTTGTTTGATTTTAGCTGTGATTACTAGGGAAAATGCGGGGATGCTACTGTTAAAAGGGCGGGCCTCTGAGCCGCTTCGTTCTCCTTGTGTACAAACGTGTCTGTCTTGGAAGGTCAAACGATCGATCACATTTGACATTTTGCTGGTCTCTCCAGTCCAAACGCGTAATGATAGAGAGTTGTCCTTTATACTGAAATAGAGTTCACTGAGTTGTATTTAACGCACTCATCGGCATTGTTCTAACTTCAGGTACTGCGGAGTTATGGCGGCTAGATTGTCGCCGGAATAATACCTTCCCCTTTTTTTCTCGAAAATCAGAAAGTTTTCGCGATTATCATTTTCATGGTATCGTGTAAGAAGGAAGTCAAGGGAGCGAACGGGGTCACAGCCCGTTCCTCGGAATTGCCATTATTTCCGGAATTAGAGACTCAAATAATTTAGGTACCCAGAAATAAAGGCCAGAAAGAAGTGCGAGGGATTTGCTTGATTTTAGCGGTGATTACTAGGGAAGATGCGGGGATGCTACAGTTACAAGAGCGGGCCTTTGAGCCGCTTCGTTCTCCTTGTGTAGAAAAAAAACTCTGTTTTGGAAGGTGAAAATGACCATTTTTGAAATTTTGCTTGCCTCTCCCGTCCAAAGTCGCAGAGATAGAGATTTGTCATTTATACTGAAGATAGAGTTCCATGAGTTGTATTTAACGCAGTAATCGGCATTGTTCTATCTTCACGTACTGCGGAGTTATGGCGGCTAGAATGTCGACAGAATAGTGGTTTAAACCCTTCCCCTTTTTTTTCTCGAAAATCAGAAAGTGTTCGCTATTGCCATTTTGATGCTGTCGTGTAAGAATGAAGTCAAGGGGAGTACAGCGCCGCAGCCTGTTCCTCGGTATGGTCATTATTTCCGGAATTACACACTCATATATTTTAGGTACCCAAAAATTAAGGCTAGAAAAAACTGCGATGGATTCCCCTGATTTTACCCTTGATTACTAGGGAACATGCGGGGATGCTACAGTTAAAAGGGCGGGCCTCTGAGCCCCTTCGTTCTCCTTGTGTAGAAAAAAGTCTGTTTTGGAAGGGAAAATAACCATTTTTTGAAATTTTTCTTGCCTCACCAGTCTAAACGCGCAGGGATAGATAGTTGTCCTTTATACTGAAGTTAGAGTTCGATGAGCTGTATGTAACACACTCATTGGCATTGTTGTAATTTCACGTACTCCGGAATTATTGCGGCTAGAATGTCCCCTTTTTTTCTCGAAAATCAGAAAGTGTTCGCGATTGCCATTTTGATGCTATCGTGTAAGAAGGAAGTCAAGGGGGAGTACAGGGCCGCAGCCAGTTCCTCGGTATGGCCATTATTTCCGGAATTAGAGAATCATATATTTTAGGTACCCAAAAATTAAGGCTAGAAAAAAGTGCGACGGATTTGATTGATTTTAGCGGTGATTACTAGGGAACATGCAGGGATGATACTGTTAAAGGGGTGGGCCTCTGAGCCGCTTCGTTCTCGTTGTGTAGAAAGAAGTCTGTTTTGGAAGGTCAAACGATCACTTTTGAAATTTTGCTGGTCTCTCCAGTCCAAACGCGCAGGGATAGAGAGTTGTCCTTTATACTGAAGATAGAGTTCCATGAGCCGTATTTAACGCAGTCATCGGCATTGTTCTAACTTCACGTACTGCGCAGTTATGGCGGCTAGAATGTCGACGGAATAGTGGTTTAAACCCTTCCCCTTTTTTTTTCTCGAAAATCAGAAAGTGTTCGCGATTGTCATTTTGATGGTATCGTGTAAGAAGGAAGTCAAGGGGGAATACAGGGCCGCAGCCCGCTCCTCGGTATGGCCATTATTTCCGGAATTAGAGACTCAAATATTTTAACTTACCCAAAAATTAAGGGTAGAAAAAAGTGCGACGGATTACCTTGATTTTAGCGGTGATTACTAGGGAACATGGGAATGTCGGCGGAATACCTTCCCCTCTTTTTTCTCGAAAATCAGAAATTGTTCGCGATTGCCATTGTGATGCTATCGTGTAAGAAGGAATTCAAAGGAGAGTACAGCGCCGCAGCACGTTCCTCGGTATGGCCATTATTTCCGGAATTAGACACTCACATATTTTAGGTACCCAAAAAATAAAGCTAGATATAACTGCCACGGATTTGCCTGATTTTAGCTGTGATTACTAGGGAACATGCGGGGATGCTACAGTTAAAAGGGCGGGCCTCTGAGCCGCTTCGTTCCCCTTGTATAGAAAAAAGTTTGTTTTGGAACGTCAAAGTGACCTTTTTTTTTAATTTGCTGGCCTCTGCCGTCCAAACTCGCAGAGATAGAGAGTTGTCCTTTATAATAATAATAATAATAATAATAATGATTTATTTTAGCTGGCAGAGTTAAGGCCGTAAGGCCTTCTCTTCCACTCAACCAGCAGAAAGTGTATATACATATGCATGAACTTACAAAGAATTCAACAATTTGATTTAGATGAGAGTTACATGTATACAAGAGTTATTTACGAATTAAACAACAAAATACTATGAGCTATTAATTAAACACTGAAATAAACTGTGTAGCAGAATTAAACTAAAATACATAGAATGTTAATATATTTCAAATGATATTAGATAATAGAAAGAGATTATTATGAGACAATTTTGAAAATGCAGCACAATCAGGATGATGTCTAAAGAAAAAAAGCAACAGTGTAATCAGTAATATTTTAAATCAGTATGAAGATAGAGTTCGATGAGATGTATTTAACGCACTCATCGGCAATGTTCTAACTTCATGTACTGCGGAGTTATGGCGGCTAGAATGTTGACGGAATATTGGTTTAAACCCTTCCACTTTTTTTCTCGAAAACCAGAAATTGTTCGCGATTGCTATTTTCTTGCTGTCGTGTAAGAAGGAAGTCAAGGGGGAGTAGAGGGCCTCAGCCCGTTCCTCGCTATGGCCATTGTTTCCGGAATTAGAGGCTCCAATATTTTAGGTACCCAAAAATTAAGGCCAGAAAAAATCGCTACGGATTTGCTTCATTTTAGCAGTGATTACTAGGGAACTTGCGGGGATGTTACAGTTGAAAAGGCGGGCCTCTGAGCCACTACGTTCTCCTTGTGTAGAGAAAAGTCTGTTTTGGAAGGTTAAACGATCACTTTTGAAATTTTGCCGGCCTCTCCAGTCCAAACGCGCAGGGATGGAGAGTTGTCCTTTATATTGAAGGTAGAGTTCAATGAGATGTATTTAACGCACTCATCGGCATTGTTCTAACTTCATGTACTGCGAAGATATGGCGGCTAGAATGTCGATGGAATAGTGGTTTAAACCCTTCTCCTTTTTTTCTTGAAAATCAGAATGTGTTCTCGATTGCCATTTTGATGCTATCGCGTAAGAAGGAAGGCAAGGGGAGTACAGGGCAGCAGCCTGGTCCTCGGTATGTCCATTATTTCCGGGATTACAGGCTCAAATGTTTTTGGTACCCAGAAATAAAGGCCAGAAAAAAGTTCGAGGTATTTGCTTGATTTTAGCGGAGATAACTAGGGAACATGCGGGGATACTACAGTTACAAGGGCGGGCCTTTGAGCCGCTTCGTTCTCCTCTTGTAGAAAAAAAGTCTGTTTTGGAAAGTGAAAATGACCATTTTTGAAATTTTGCTTGCCTCTCCCGTCCAAAGTCACAGAGATAGAGATTTGTCCTTTATACTGTAGATAGAGTTCCATGAGCTGTATTTTACGCACTCATCGGCATTGATTTAACTTCACGTACTGCGGAGTTACGGCGGCTAGAATGTCGGCGGAAAATCAGAAAGTGTTCGCGATTGCCATTTTGAGGCTGTCGTGTAAGAAGGGAGTAAACGGGGAGAACAGGGCCGCAGCCAGTTCCTCGGTATGGCCATTATATCCGGAATTAGAGACTCGAATATTTTAGGTACCCAAAAATTAAGGCTAGAAAAAAGTGCGACGGATTTGCTTAATTTTAGCGGTGATTACTAGGCAACATGCAGGGATGCTGTTAAAAGGGCGGGCCTCTGAGCCGCTTCGTTCTCCTTGTGTACAAACGTGTCTGTTTTGGAAGGTCAAACGATCACTTTTGACTTTTTGCTGGTCTCTCCAGTCCAAACGCGCAATGATAGAGAGTTGTCCTTTATACTGAAGATAGAGTTCCATGAGCTGTATTTAAGGCATTCATCGGCATTGTTCTAACTTCAGGTACTACGGAGTTATGGCTGCTAGATTGTCGCCGGAATAATGCCTTCCCCTTTTTTTCTCGAAAATCAGAAAGTGTTCGCGATTGTCATTTTGATGGTATCGTGTAAGAAGGAAGTCAAGGGGGCGAACGGGGCCACAGCCCGTTCCTCGGAATTGCCATTATTTCCGGAATTAGAGACTCAAATAATTTAGGTACCCAGAAATAAAGGCCAGAAAAAACTGCGAGGGATTTGCTTGATTTTAGCGGTGATTACTAGGGAACATGCGGGGATGCTATAGTCTCAAGAGCTGGCCTTTGAGCCGCTTCGTTCTCTTTGTGTAGAAAAAAAGTCTGTTTTGGAAGGTGAAAATGACCATTCTTGAAATTTTGCTTCCCTCCCCCGTCCAAAGTCGCAGAGATAGAGATTTGTCCTTTATACTGAAGATAGAGTTCCATGAGTTGTATTTAACGCAGTCATCGGCATTGTTCTAACTTCACGTACTGCGGAGTTATGGCGGCTAGAATGTCGACGGAATAGTGGTTTAAACCCTTCCCCTTTTTTTTCTCGAAAATCAGAAAGTGTTCGCGATTCTCATTTTGATGGTATCGTGTAAGAAGGAAGTCAAGGGAGTGAACGGTTCCATAGCTCGTCCCTCAGTATGGCCATTATTTCTGGAATTAGAGACTCAAATAATTTAGGTACCCAGTAATAAAGGCCAGAAAAAAGTGCGAGGGATTTGCTTGATTTTAGCGGTGATTACTAGGGAACATGAGAATGTCGGCGGTATACCTTGCCCTTTTTTTTTTCTGGAAAATCAGAAAGTGTTCGCGATTGCCATTTTCATGCTATCGTGTAAGAAGGAAGTCAAGGGGGAGTACAGCGCCGCAGCCTGTTCCTCGGTATGGTCATTATTTCCGGAATTAGACAGTGACATATTTTAGGTACCCAAAAATTCAGGCTAGAAAAAAGTGCGACGGATTTCTTGATTTTAGCGGTGATTACTAGGGAACATGCGGGGATGTTAGAGTTAAATAGGCGGGCCTCTGAGCCTCTTCGTTCTCCTTGTGTAGAAAAAATTCTGTTTTGGAAGGTCAAACGACAATTTTTTTTAATTTTGCTGGCTTCTCCAGTGCAAACGCGCAGGGTTAGAGAGTTGTCCTTTATGCTGAAGATAGAGTTCCATGAGCTATATTTAACGCACTCATCGGCATTGTTCTAACTTCACTTACTGCGGAGTTATGGCTGCTAGAAAGTGTCCGCGATTGCCATCTTGATGCTATCGTGTAAGAAGGAAGTCAAGGGGGAGTACAGGGCCGCAGCCCGTTCCTCGGTATGGCCATTATTTCCGGAATTAGAGACTCAAATATTTCAGGTACCCGAAAATTAAGGCTATAAAAAAGTGCGACGTATTTACTTGATTTTAGCGGTGATTACTAGGCAACATGCGGGGATGCTACAGTTAAAAGGGCGGGCCTCTGAGCCCCTTCGTTCTCCTTGTGTAGATAAAAGTGTGTTTTGGAAAGTGAAAATGGCCATTTTTTTTTAATTTTGCGTGCCTCTCCCGTCCAAACGCGTAGGGATATAGTGGTGTCCTTTATACTGAAGATAGAGTTCGATGAGCTGTATTTAACGCACTCATCGGCATATTTCTATCTTCACGTACTGCGGAGTTATGGCTCCTAGAATGTCGGCGGAATAGTACCTTCTCCTTTTTTTTTCTCGAAATCAGATAGTGTTCGCGAATGCGATTTTGATGCTATCGTGCAAGAAGGAAGTCAAGAGGGAGTACAGGGCCGCAGCCCATTCCATGGTATGGTAATTTTTTCCGGAATTAGCGACTCAAATATTTTAGGTACCCTAAAATTAAGGCTAGAAAAATGTGCGACGGATTTGCTTGATTTTAGCGTTAATTACTAGGGAACATGCGAGGATGCTACAGTTAAAAGGGCGGGCCTCTGACCCGCTTCGTTCTCCTCGTGTAGAAAAAAGTCTGTTTTGGAAGGTCGAAATGACCATTTTTTTTTATTTTGCTGGTGTGTCCCGTCCAAACGCGTAGGGATAGAGAGTTGTCCTTTATGCTGAAGATAGAGTTCCATGAGCTGTATTTATCGCACTCATCGGCATTGTTCTAACTTCACGTACTGCGGAGTTGTGGCGGCTAGAATGTCTCCAAAATCAGAAAGTGTTCGCGATTGCCATTTTGATGCTATCATGTAAGAAGTATGTCAAGGGGGAATACCGGGCCGCATCCCGTTCCTCGGTATGGCCATTATTTCCGGAATTACACACTACAATATTTTAGGTACCCAAAAAATGAGGCTAGAAAAAGAGGGGGACGGCTTTGCCGGATTTTAGGAGTTATTACTAGTGAACTTGCGGGGATTCTACAGTTAAAAGGGCGGGCCCCTGAGCCGCTTCGTTCTCCTTGTGTAGAAAAAATTCTGTTTTGGAAGGTCAAAATGACCATTTTTTTTAATTTTCCGACCACTCCCGTCCAAACGAATGGGGATAGAGATTTGTCATTTATACTGATGATACAGTTCGACGAGCTGTATTCAACGCACTCATGGGCTTTGTTGTCACTACACGTACTGCGTAGTTATGGCGGCTAGGATGTCGGCGGAATAGTGGTTTAAACCCTTCCCCTTTTTTCTCGAAAATCAGAAAATGTTTGCTATTGCCATTTTGATGCTATCGTCTAAGATGTGAGTCAAGGGCGAATAGAGGGCCGCATCCCGTTCCTCGGTATGGCCATTATTTCTGGATTTACAGACTCAAATATTTTAGGTACCCAAAAATTGAGGCTAGAAATATTGCGACGAATTTGCCGGATTTTAGCGGTGAGTACTAGTGAACATGCGGGGATGCTACAGTTAAGAGTGCGGGCCTCTGAGCCACTTCGTTCTCCTTGTGTAGAAAAGAATTCTCTTCTCGAACGTCAAAATGACCATTTTTTTTTAATTCTGTGCGTATTTTACCGGTGATTACTAGTAAACATGCGGGGATGCTACAGTTGCCATCCCCTTGTTTTCTCGAAAATCAGAAGAGTTCGCGATTGCCATTTTGACGCTATCGTGTAAGAAGTAAGTCAAGGGTGAATACAGGGCCGCATCCCGTTTTTCATTATGGCCATTATTTCCGGAATTATAGACTCAAATATTTCAGGTACCGGTACCCAAGAATTGAGGCTTGAAAAAAAGTGCGACGGATTTGCCGGATTTTAGCCGTGATTACTAGTGAACATGCGGGGATGCTAAAGTTAAAAGGGCGGGCCTCTGAGCCGCTTCGTTATCCTTGTGTAGAAAAAATTCTGTTTTGGAAGTTCAACATGACCAATTTTTTTTAATTTGCCGGCCTCTCGCGTTCATACGAACGAGGATAAAAAGTTTCCTTTATACTTATGATAGAGTTCGACGAGCTGTATTCAACGCAGTCATCGGGTTTGTTGCCACAACACGTACTGCTGAGTTATGGCGGCTAGAATGTCGGCGGAATAGTCGTTGAAACCCTTCCCGTTTTTTTCTCCAAAATCAGAAAGTGTTCGCGATTGCCATTTTGATGCTATCGTGTAAGAAGTAAGTCAAGGGGAAATACAGGGCCGCATCCCGTTCCTCGGTAGGGCCATTATTTCTATAATTACAGAATCAAATAATTTAGGTACCGAAAAATTGTGACTTGAAAAATATGCGACGGGTTTGCCGCATTTTAGCGGTGATTACTAGTGAACATGCGGGGATGCTATAGTTAAAAGGGCTGGCCTCTGAGCCGCTTCGTTCTCCTTGTGTAGAAAAAATTCTGTTTTGGAATGTCAAAATGACCATTTTTTTTAATTTTCCCGGCCTCTCCCGTCCAAACGAACGGGGATGGAGAGTTATCCGTTATACTGAAGATATATTTCGACGAGCTGTATTCAACGCACTCTCCGGCTTTGTTGTCACTACACGTACTGCGGAGTTATGGCGGCTATAATGTCGCCGGAATAGTAGTTTCCTCCCCGTTTTTTTCTCGAAAATCAGAAAGTGTTTGCGATTGCCATTTTGATGCTATCGTGTAAGAAGTCAGGCAAGGGGGAATACAGGGGCTCATCCCGTTCCTCGGTATGGCCTTTATTTCCGGAATTAAGACTCAAATATTTTAGGTACGTATGTTCTCACGAATTTGAAGACTCCTACGGATACGAAAATATTTACGTGTTCAGAAATCGTTCGAATCCAAATACCCTTTAATATTATAAAATTCGTACGAATTAGGAAATAAGTAGATTTGTGCCGATTCGAAAAATCACACGAATAATAGTAAAATTGTACAATTTCGAGTACTTATGAATCCAAATACTTCTTAGAATTTGAGGATTTGTACGTATCATATTATTTATGAAACCGTACGAATTCGGAAGTTATTTATTTTAAATTAAAATATAATAAATTAAATTAAAAGAAAAGAAATATTAATTAAGAGAGTTTTTCTCAAAAATCAGCTAGTGGTCCGGATTCCCATTTTGATGCTACTGTATCCGAAGAAGGTCCAGGGTGAATACAACACCTCATCCGGTTTCTCGACATCGCTATTATTTCCGGAGATCAGAGACTGAAAACTTTTAGGTATGTCAGAAAACAAGGCTGGGAAAAAGTGCCATGGATTTGCTCGATTTTACTGGTGATTAGTTGTAAACATGCAGGAATGCCACAGTTAAAGGGACGGGTGTCTGAGCCTCATCGTTTTCCTGGTGTAGAGCAAAGTCTGTTTTGAAATGTCAAAATTACCATTTTTTGAAATGTTGCCGGCCCCTTCCGTCCATATGCCTGGGGGGCAGAGGGTTGTCCTTTACACTGTAGATAGAGTTCGAGGAGCTCTATTCACCGGTGCTATCAGCTTTGTTCTCACTGTATATATGGCTGAATTAAGGCGGCGATAATGTGGCGGAATAGGGTTTGGTAGTTTCTTCTCGAAAATCAGCTTGTGTTCGGGATTCCCATTTTGATGTTACTGTATCCAAAGAGAGTCAATGGGGAATACATCACGGCAACCCGTTCCTCGACATCGCCATTATTGCCGGAGATTAGAGACTAAAAAAGACAATTTTCAAAAAAAACAAATAATGATTTTCCAAAAAATTTTTGAAAAATAATTTAAAAAACGAGCAGGATAGGGGCCGATGGCGGGCTTATTTGAGGGCGGCAATGAACCTCCGAGTTTCTTAAAAGCCACTAAGTAAGTAATTTCAAAAAGAAGTTTGTTGGGTTCTTTTATTTGTTTTAATTGTATTCTTTTTTTAATTTTTTTTGCTGAAATTCTTGTTTCAAAATTTTTTTTTCAAGAATTTATTTCGGAAATATCAATTTTTTTCAATTTTCCCTTTTTTTAATTCATGTATATAGTTTATTTGTTTTTTAATTTTACATTCATTATTGTCCATTGTTACATTGGTAGCCAATTTATACATTTTGCATTAGTATATTTGTACACTTATATACTAGTGCAATCGAACACTTTTGAATTCGTACATTCGTAAACTTGTACACTACACTACACATTCGTGCATTTGTGCATTCGTTCGTTTGTCATTCGTACTCTTGCATGATTTTATATTGATACATTCGTACATTTGTAATCATGTCCACTCGTACACTATTGCATTCGTGCATTTCTACCCCTCTACATTAGTGTACTGGTAGATTCGACCATTCTTATAATTTTCCTTTCGTACATTTGTAAACTTTTCCATTCGCACATTCGTACGATTCTCCACTCATACAATAGTACTCTATTCTTTCGTACATTCGTACTCTGTCAATTCGTGCACTCACAAACTTGTCAATTCTTATATTCCTATTGTCCATTCGGTCGTTCGTAAACATGCCAATCGCAGATTCATTATTGATAATTCTTATGTTTGTACGCTTGTCATCCGTACATTCGTACTTTCTACATTAGTACATTCGTACACTTGTGAATTCGTACATTTTGACACTTGCGCATTCGTACATTCATACACTATTCTATTCGTACATTTGTACATAAATATATTCGTACAATTGTCCAGTCGTACATTCGATCATTTTGCATTAGTATATTCGAACACTTGTGCGTTCGTACAAACGTACGCATGTTTCTCGTACACTTGTACATTCACTACACTTGCTCTTTCTTACAATTGTATACTTATCAATTCGTACGATTTTGCATTTTTATAATCGTACACGTTTGTATTTGTACATGAGTATGTTTGCCTTTCGTAGTCATACAATTGCCCATTCGTACGTTCGTACAATTGTTCTTTCGTACATGGGTTATATTCTCCATTCGTATATAAGTACTCTTCTCATTTCTGTACATTCATACTCTTGTCAGTTCGTACATTCTTAATCTTGTCTTCGTGGATTCGTTATACGTTTTCAACAATGGTACATCTAAATTACCACACTGCTACGAATTCATATATTCTCACGAATTTGTAAACTCGTGCGGATACGGGGATCTGTACGTGTTCACAAATTCGTGCCAATCCAAAGGCCCTTAAATATTCTAAAATTCGTACAATTTAGGAAATAAGTAGAATCGTACCAATTCGAAAAATCAAACGAATTCAAAGACTTACGAATCTAAATACATATATTCGGAAATTCGTACGTATTCGAAAATATGTACAATCGTATGAATTAGAAAAATTGTAGAATTTCGAAAATTTGTATCACAGCAAAAACTTGCACATTTTCGAAATTCGTACGTTTTTACATTCGTACGAATTCTGTTACTCAATCGCAATAGAAAATTCGTACGAATTTTAAATTACGTCATCAGATGAATTCAAATAGTCTGTATGAATTTAAAAAATTTGATAGACTCGTAAAATTTGTATGTGTTCGGAAATTCGTACGAATCCAAATATTCAGATATTTGAAAATTCGTATGAATCCGAATATTCGTAAAATCGTACGAATTCGAGTACTTATGAATCCAAATATTTGTTAGAATTCGAAAATACGTACGTATTGTATTATTTGTGAAACCGTACGAATTGGGAAATTATTTAATTTAAATTAAATTAAAGTATATTAACGTAAAATAAATTATAAAATAAATTAAATTGAAGTAAAAGAAATATTACATTACGGAAGTTTTTCTTCAAAATAAGCTTGTTTTTGGGGATTCCCTTTTTGATGCTACTGTATCGGAAGAGGATCAAGGGGGAATACAACACCGCATCCTGTTCCTCGATATTGCCATTAATTCCGGAGACAAACCTTTTAGGTAGGTCAGAAAATAGGTTTAGAAAAAATTGGAATGGATTTGCTCCATATTACTGGTGATTAGTAGTAAACATGCCGGCATGCTACAGTTAAAAGGTCTGGTGTCTGAGCCCCATCGTTCTTGTGTAAAGTCTGCTTTGCAAGGTCAAAATGGCCATTATTTGAAATTTTTCCCGCCTCTGCCGTCCATATCCCTGGGGGCAGAGGGTTGTCCTTTACACTACAGATAGTGTTCTAGGAGCTTTATTCACCGGTGCTATCGTACTTTACACTACAGATAGTGTTCGAGGAGCTTTATTCACCGGTGCTATCAGCTTTGTTTTCACTTTATATACGGCGGAGTTATGGCAGCGAGAATATTGGTGGAATAGAGGTTGGTAGTTTTTTCTCGAAAATTAGCTTGTGTTCGGGATGCTCATTTTGATGCTACTGTATCCGAAGAGAGTCACTGGGGAATACAACACCGCATCCCATTCCTCGTCATCGCTATTAATTCCGGAGATTAGGTAGGTCAGAAAATAGGCCTAGAAAGAAGTGCAATGGGTTTGCTCGATTCAAGTCGTGATTAGTAATAAACATGCGGGGATGCTACAGTTAAAAGGGCGGGTATCTAAGCCCCATCGTTGTCCTTGTGTAGAGTAAAGTCTGTTTTGGAAGGTCAAAATTACCAATTTTTGAAACTTTGCCGGTGTCTACAGTCCATATGCTTGGGAGCAGAGGGTAGTCCTTTACACTATAGATAGAGTTCGAGGAGCTTTATCCACCCGTGCTATCAGCTTTGTTGTCACTGTACGTACGGCGGAATTAGGGCGGGGAAAATGTTGGTGGAATAGGGGGTTGGTGGTTATTTTCTTTAAATTCGGGTTGTGTTCGGAATTCCCATTTTGATGCTACTATATCCGAAGAGAATCAAGGTGGAATACAAACCGCATCCCGTTCCTCGACATCGTCACTATTTCCGGAGATTAGAGACAGAAATCTTTTCGGTAGGTGAGAAAAAAGGCTAAAAAGAGTGCAATCGTACGAAATTGGAAATTAATTAAATTAAGATAAATTAAAATAAAATAATTTAATATAAAATGAATTAAATTCAAATAAAATCAATCAAAATAAATCAAATTGAAATTAATTAATTAAAATAAATAAAAATAAATACAAAAAAAATAAATAAAAATGAAATAAATTGAAACAAATTAAATTGAAATAAAGTAAATGATATGAAATAGAAGAAATGAAAAAATTGAAATTCAATAATATTACATTGAAATAAATAAAATAAAATGTAACTAAATTAAAATGTAGTAAGTCAAAATACATTATATCAAATAAAAATAAAGTAAATGTAATAAAATAAATTAAAAATAAAAGAAAATGAAAGAACAAATAAAATGAAATATTAAAAAATATAAAAAATGTTTAAAAAAATGTCTAACACAAAATTCCAACAAAAAAATGTAAATAAATGTGAAATAAGTCAAAAAGGAAATAATTAAATTGAATTAAAATGAATTATATGATAATAAAAGAATTTAAAATAAATTAAGATACGGTAAATAAGTATAAATCAAATTGAAATTAATTAAAATAAATTACAAAATTAAAATTAGATTAAAATAAAATAAATTAATTTAGAATCTAATTAAAATGTATTAAAAAGAAATAAATTAAACTAAAATAAAGTGAAATAAAATTTAAAAATAAAAAATAAATTAATGTAAATTAAATTATATTAAATTAAGATAAAGTAAATTAAGATAAATGGAATACACATAAAATGAACAAAGTTAAAATAAAGAAAATTTCTTTAAGTCAAATGAAATTAAAATAAAGTAAAACAAATTAAAATAAATTATATTAAAATGATAAATTGAAACATATTAAATTAAATTAAGTAAATAAAATATATCAAAATAAAATAAATTCAAGTAAATTAAATTAAAATAAAATCAATTATTTATAGTGAAATAACATAAATTAAAAGAAATGAAATTAAAATGAAATAAATTCAAACAAACTAAATTAAAATAAAGTAAATGAAATGCAATAAAAATACAGTTTAATATAATAAATTATAATAAATTGAATTATATCAAATTGAAATATATTAATTTCAATTAAAAGAAAACAAAAACAAATAAAAAGATTTAAAATTTAAAAAAATAATAAATTTCAAAAAGAAATAAACGAGATAGATATGAAAAAAATTTTGAAATAAAAAAATGTAGAGAAAACATCTTCCGAAAGGAATTGAAGGAAAAAAAATTTCAAAAAGAAGTTTGTTGGGTTTCTTTCATATGTCTTAATAAAAATTGTATTTTTTTTTTAATTCTTGTTATATAATATTTTTTATCAAATGTTTTTCTTTTTTGCAAAATGCCTTTTTTATTTCAATTTTTTAATTTTCTCTTTTTTAAATTTATTTATATAGTTTATCTAGTTTTTATTTTTACATTCGGTATTGTCCATTGTTAACATTCGTAGCCCATTCGTACAATTTTTTCATTATTACATTTGTACACGTCTAAACTAGTACAGTCACTTTTGAATTCGTACATTCGTAAACTTGTACACTACACTACATATTAATGCACTTGTGCATTCTAACATTCGTACGTTTGTCATTCGTACTCTTGCATAATTGCATATTGATACATTCGCACACTTTTCCTTTCGTACATTTCTAATCTTGTCCATTCGTACACTATTGCATTCGCACATTTGTACCCTTGTATATTCCTATACATGTAGATTCGACCATTTGTATAATTTTCCTTTCGTACATTTTTACACTTTTCCATTCGCACATTCGTACGATTCTCCATTCATACAATAGTACTCTATTCTTTCGTACATTCGTACTCTGTCAATTCGTACACTTCACAATGTTGTCAATGCGTACATTCGTATTGTCCAATCGTACGTTCGTGAACATGCCAATCCCACATTCATTATTGTCAATTCTTACGTTTATACGCTTGTCATTCGTACACTTGTGAATTCGTACATTTACACTTTTCCGTTCGTAGACTTCAACATTAATATATTCGTACAATTCTCCACTCATACATTCGTACATTTTACATTAGTATATTCGCACACTTCTGCATTCGTACGCTTGCCTGTCGCACATTTGTACATTTGTACACCACACTTGCCCTTTCTTACAATTCTACACTTGTCAATTCGTACATTAGTACAATTTTGCATTCGTACAATCATCCAATTCTACAATCGTACACGTTTTTATTTGTATATTCGTAGGTTTGCCTTTCGTACAGTCATACAATTGGCCATTCATACGTTCGTACACATTTTCTTTCGTACATGAGTCATTCTCCAATCGTTCGTAGGTACTTTTCTCATTTCTGTACATTCATACTCTTGTTAATTTATACATTTTTAATCTTGTCCATTCGTAGGTTCGTAATCTTGTCTTCGTGGATTCGTTATACGTTTTCGACAATAGTACGAAATCTAAATTACTACAGTGGTACGAATTCTTATATTCACACGAATTTGAAAGCTCGTACGGATACTTTAATCTGTACGTGTCCACAAATTTGTGCGAATCCAAATACCCTTTGTTATTCTAAAATTCGTACGAATTAGGAAATAAGTAGAATCGTATCAATTCGAAAATTCACGAGTTGAAAGACTTATGACGTTTTTACATTCGTACGAATTCTGTTATTCAACCGTAATAGAAAACTCGTACGAATTTGAAATTACATCAGATAATTAAAAAAAATGTATGAATTTAAAAAACCTGATACGGACTCGTAAAATTTGTATGTGTTCGAAAATTCGTGCGAATCGAGACATTCAGATATTTCAAATTACGTATGAGTTCTAGTATTAGTATCGTACGTATTTGAGTATATACTAATCCAAATACTTGCTAGTACTCGAAAATTCGTACGTATCGTATTTTTGAAATCGTACGAATTCGGAAAATATTTGAAATTTTACAATTTGTTACGAAACCGAAAATTCGTACGTTTTATAAATTCTTACGTTAGGGATATTCGTACGTTATCGAAGTTCGTACAAATTCCGCTATTCATGGCTAATACAAACTGCGTATGAATTCGAAATTTCTACAATAGTTCGAGTTTCAAAAAACACGCATTTAAAAACTCATACGGATCCGAAAAATAGTAAGTGTTCTGAAATCAGTACGAATCCAAATATTCAGATATTGGGAAGTTCGTACGAATTCGAAAATTAAAGAATTCGTGTACTTACAAATTCAGATACGAAACAAAGTGTTTGAAAATTCATACGTATCCTATTGTTAATGCGAATATTCATACGTATTCGTAAATTTGTGCCATTGTACGAATTCGAAAATTTGTATCACAAGAACTATACGTTTTCGAAATTCGTACGTTTTCGGCATTGGTGCGAATTTGAAATTACGAAGTAAGATGAATTCAAAAAAATTCGTACGAATATTGAAAAAGTCATAGGGACCCGTAAAATTTGTATGTTGTGAAATTCGTACGAATCGAAATATTCAGATATTTGAAAATAGTTAATTCGAATAATAGTAAAATCGTATGAACTCGATTTCTTATGAATCCAAACAGTTATTAGGATTCGAAAATTCGTGCGTATCGTATTATTTGTGAAATCGTACGAATTCGGAAATTATTAAATTTGAATTAAAATAAAATGAATTGAAATAAGATAAATTAAATGAAAATAAAATGAATATAAATTAGGAGAATTTCTCTCGAAAATTATCTTGTGTTCGGGATGCTCATTTTGATGCTACTGTATCCGAAGAGAGTCACTGGGGAATACAACACCGCATCCCGTTCCTCGTCATCGCTATTAATTCCGGAGATTATGTAGGTCAGAAAATAGGTCTAGAAAGAAGTGCAATGGGTTTGCTCGATTCAAGTCGTGATTAGTAATAAACATGCGGGAATGCTACAGTTAAAAGGGCGGGTGTCTAAGCCCCATCTTTGTCCTTGTGTAGAGTAAAGTGTGTTTTGGAAGGTCAAAATTACCAATGTTTGAAACTTTGCCGGTGTCTACAGTCCATATGCTTGGGAGCAGAGGGTAGTCCTTTACACTTTAAATAGAGTTCGAGGAGCTTTATCCACCCGTGCTATCAGCTTTGTTGTCACTGTACGTACGGCGGAATTAGAGCGGGGAAAATGTTGGTGGAATAGGGGGTTGGTAGTTATTTTCTCTAAAATCGGGTTGTGTTCGGAATTCCCATTTTGATGCTACTGTATCCGAAGAGAATCAAGGTGGAATACAAACCGCATCCCGTTCCTCGACATCGTCACTATTTCCGGAGATTAGAGACAGAACTCTTTTCGGTAGGTCAGAAAAAAGGCTAAAAAAATGCAATCGTACGAAATAGGAATTAAATTAAATTAACATAAAATAATTTAAAACAAAATAAATTAAATTCAAATAAAATCAATAAGAATAAATCAAATTGAAATTAACTAAAATAAATAGAAATAAATAGAAAAAATAAATGAAAATGAAATAAATTGAAACAAATTAAATTGAAATCAAGTAAATGATATGAAATAGAACAAATAAAAAAAATTGAAATGAAATAATATCACATTGAAATGCTGTGCCCATTTCTGACCCAACTGTTAGATTTGAGATGAGCCAGACCCAACCATCCGAGGTCAACAAAGAAAAACAACAAATTTATGAGCCTACTATTCCGTATTTTCGAGAAAAATATCAGATGGAAGGCACCTGGGAAGTACATGGTTTAATGATCGGAGCGAGGGGCACCATCCCACGATCAACTGTAAACACTATCAAAACATTTGGAATCCATGACATCATTCCAAAAATAATTACTTCATCCATTAAAGGGTCTGTGGCAATTCTGAAAAATCATTTATACGGAATATCATAATACCCCCCCCCCCTTTTCTATTCGTTAGTGTGTGATTGTTACAAATATATGTACAAATTTATTATTTCTTAAACTTAAGCTCCTAGTTCACATTTAAATTTGGCTCATCTATCTTACTGTAATCATTACTATTCTTATATGTGTGTTATTCTGTGTTTTTGGCAACCCAGGATGCCTGGGCAGACTATTTCTTGAAATAAATTATATATTATATATATTAATTCTGACACCAATATTTTGTTATACCATTTCTGACACCACAATTTATTGTTAAGCTCTATCATATCTGACACCAGTAATTTGTCGTGGCGCTTGCCGCGACAAGGTCGGATGGCTTATCTTCGAGATAATCGCGAGTTATAATCTCTATCAAAATAACACAAACGAATCAGACACTGCGTTATACTTTATAAACTGTTCTTTCTTGTGGATAGGAGGGATTCCTACTTAGAACGTGATTTCAGGTTTTCGAAATAATCACAAGTGTAGAAATTCACTATTACTAAGTTTATTAATAAGAATATCAATTTACTACAAATAAAATATTGAGTATTGAACGATTTGGAAAGTATGAAAATTTCTGCTAATTTAAAAGTACCAAGATGAACTAGTTACACGAAAAGTTTAAAGAATGATGTGATGATTTTACTTACAATAAATAGTAGGGCGAACCCTAATGCTGGTCCCAGTTGATGCCATATTCGTGAGTTTCTTCCTGGACGTCGGGAGCGCTACTCCATGACCGCTATGTTGACCAATAACTAATGACCGCGTTTTCCACGTTTCATGTCCTTTATAAACTCTCGAACCGCGTCCTTTGTGACGTAACAGAGTGACGCTATTTTACGCGCGAATCTTCTGAAAAAACGGTATTGCATTCGCTAAACACCACGCTTCTGATTCTTAACCATCATTTCAAATCGGCTTTTCCGGTCGTTACTTAGAACAATATGGATTTAAGGAACTTTCACGACTGAATCTGTTTTTGACTTGACCAATGGAAATTCAGAGTTTCGGAATCATCGCCAATTAAAATGTCTCGCGAGAGACGCTATATCTTCGCTATAAGTCAGCTGTTGCTAAGTTGACTTCGCGATAAAAATGCAAAATGCAAGCGTACGCATTTCTGCATGTTCAAGGCCTGGACTGTGCTGAGTTGCTGACGTTAACTAAACTGTGCTCTGTAATCTGTCGAAACAGGAAGCGAGGTCTATCGCATGTAAAGCATGTATGCATGTATTAATAATACGATTTCATTACTTTAAAATAAAGTGAAAATATATTGCTTATCATAATCCTTGGGCACAACAGAAATAAATAAAATAAAATGTAACTAAATTAAAATATAGTAAGTCAAAATAAATTAAATCAAATAAAAATAAAGCAAATGTAATAAAATAAATTAAATAGAAATAGTATGGAAATAAATTAAATCATATTAAAATAAATTAGAAAAAAAAAGAAAATGAAAGAACAAATAAAATGAAATAATAAAAATATACAAAAATTTATTTAAAAAAATGTCTAACACAAAATTCCAACAAAAAATGTAAATAAATTTGAAATAAGTTAAAAGGAAATATTTAAATTGAATTAAAATGAATTATATGATAATAAAAGAATTTGAAATAAATTAAGATACGGTAAATAAGTATTAATCAAATTGAAATTAATTAAAATAAAATAAATTACAAAAGTAAAATTAGATTAAAATAAATTAAATTAAATTAGAATCAAATTAAAATGAATTAAAAGGAAATAAATTAAACTAAAATAAAGTGAAATAAAATTTAAAAATCAAAATAAATTAATATAAATTAAATTATATTAAATTAAGATAAAGTAAATTAAAATAAATGGAATACACATAATGAACAAAGTTAAAATAAAGAAAATTTCTTTAAGTCAAATGAAATTAAAATAAAGTAAAACAAATTAAAATAAATTATATAAAAATGATAAATTGAAACATATTAAATTCAATTAAGTGAATAAAATATATTAAAATAAAATAAATTCAAGTAAATTAAATTAAAATGAAATAAATTAATTATAGTGAAACAACATAATTTAAAAGAAATGAAATTGAAATGAAATAAATTCAAACAAATTAAATTAAAGTAAAGTAAATGAAATACAATAAAAAATACAGTTTCATATAATAAATTATAATAAATTGAATTATATCAATTTGAAATATATTAATTTCAATTAAAAGAAAACAAAAACAAATAAAAAATTTGAAGTAAAAAAAAATTAAATTTCAAAAAGAAATAAAAGAGATAGATATGAAAAAAAAATTTAAATAAAAAAAATGTAGTCAAAACATCTTCCAAAAGGAATTAAAGGAAAAAAAAAAATTCAAAAAGAAGTTTGTTGCGTTTCTTTCATGTCTTCATAAAAATTGTATTTTTTTTTAATTCCTGTTATATGATATTTTTTATCAAAAGTTATTTTTTTTTTTGCGAAATGTCTTTTTTATTCCAAATTTTTAATTTTCTCTTTTTTTTAGATGTACTTATATAGTTTATCTAGTTTTTATTTTTACATTCGTTATTGTCCATTATAACATTCGTAGCCCATTCGTACAATTTTTTTCATTATTACATTTGTACACGTCTAAACTAGTACAGTCACTTTTGAATTTGTACATTCGTAAACTTGTACACTACACTACATATTAATGCATTTGTGCATTCGAACATTCGTACGTTTGTCATTCGTACTATTGCATAATATTATATTGATACATTCGCACACTTTTTCTTTCGTATATTTGTAATCTTGTCCATTCGTACACTATTGCATTCGCACATTTGTACCCTTGTATATTCCTATACAGATAGATTCGACCATTCGCATAATTTTCCTTTCGTACATTTGTACACTTTTCCATTCGCACATTCGTACGATTCTCCATTCATACAATAGTGCTCTATTCTTTCGTACATTCGTACTCTGTCAATTCGTACACTCACAATGTTGTCAATGCGTATATTCGTATTGTGCAATCGTACGTTCGTGAACATGCCAATCCCACATTCATTATTGTCAATTCTTACGTTTATACGCTTGTCATTCGTACACTTGTGAATTCGTACATTTACACTTTTCCGTTCGTAGACTTCAACATTAATATATTCGTACAATTGTCCACTCATACATTCGTACATTTTTACTTTAGTATATTCGCACACTTGTGCATTCGTACGCCTGTTCGTCGTACACTTGTTCATTTGTACACCACACTTGCCATTTCGTACAATTCTACACTTGTCGATTCGTACATTAGTACAATTTTGCATTCGTACAATCATCCAATTCTACAATCGTACACGTTTGTATTTGTATATTCGTAGGTTTGCCTTTCGTACAGTCATACAATTGGCCATTCATACGTTCGTACACATTTTCTTTCGTACATGAGTCATTCTCCAATCGTTCGTAGGTACTTTTCTCATTTCTGTACATTCATACTCTTGTTAATTTATACATTTTTAATCTTGTCCATTCGTAGGTTCGTAATCTTGTCTTCGTGGATTCGTTATACGTTTTCGACAATAGTACAAAATCTAAATTACTGCAGTGGTACGAATTCGTATATTCACACGAATTAGAAAACTTGTACGGATACTAAAATCTGTACTTTCCACAAATTCGTCCGAATCCAAATACCCTTTGTCATTCTAAAATTCGTACGAATTAGGAAATAATTAGAATCGTACCAATTCGAAAATTCACGAATTGAAAGACCTACGAATCTAAATATATATCTTCGGAAGTTCCTACGTATTCCAAACTATGTACATTCGTACGAATCCGAAATATCGTAGAAATTCTAAAATTTGTATCGCAAAAAACTAACATTTTCGAAATTCGTACGTTTTTACATTCGTACGAATTCTGTTATTCAACCGCAATAGAAAACTCGTACGAATTTGAAATTACATCAGATAATTAAAAAAATTTGTATGAATTTAAAAAACCTGATATGGACTCGTAAAATTTGTATGTGTTCGGAAATTCGTACGAATACAGATATTCAGATATTTGAAAGTACGTATGAATTCTAGTATTAGAATCGTACGAATTTGAGAATCTACTAATCCAAATACTGGCTAGCACACGAAAATTCGTACGTATCGTATTTTTGAAATCGTACGAATTCGGAAAATATTTTAAATTTTTACAATTTGTTACGAAACGGAAAATTCGTACGTTTTAGAAATTCTTACGTTAGGGATATTCGTACGTTATCGAAGTTCGTACAAATTCCGTTATTCATGGCTAATACAAACTGCGTATGAATTACAAATTTCTAAAATAGTACGAATTTAAAAAAATTAAGCATTTAAAAACTGATACGGATCCGAAAATAGTAAGTGTTCGGAAATTCGTACGAATCCAAATATTCAGATATTGGAAAGTTCGTACGATTTCGAAAATTAATGAATTTGTGTACTTACAAATTCAGATAGGAAACAAAGTATTTGAGAATTCATACGTATCCTATTATTAATACGAAAATTGATGCGTATTCGTAAATTTGTGCTATTGTACGAATTCGAAAATTTGTATCACAACCAAAACTATACGTTTTCGAAATTCGTACGTTTTCGGCATTGGTGCGAATTTGAAATTACGAAGTAAGATGAATTCATAAATTTCGTACGAATATTGAAAAAGTCATAGGGACCCATAAAATTTGTAGGTTTTGGGAAATTCGTACGAATCCAAATATTCAGATATTTGAAAAGAGTTAATTCGAATAATAGTAAAATCGTATGAACTCGATTTCTTATGAATCCAAACAGTTATTAGAATTCGAAAATTCTTACGTATCGTATTATTTGTGAAATCGTACGAATTCGGAAATTATTTAATTTAAATTAAAATAAAATGAATTGAAATAAGATTAATTACATTAAAATAAAATAGATATAAATTAAGGAGAATTTTTCTCGAAAATTAGCTTGTGTTCGGGATGCTCATTTTGACGCTACTGTATCCGAAGAGAGTCACTGGGGAATACAACACCGTATCCCGTTCCTCGTCATCGCTATTATTTCCGGAGATTAGGTAGGTCAGAAATTAAGGCTAGAAAGAAGTGCAGTGGGTTTGCTCGATTCTAGTGGTGATTAGTAGTAAACATGCGGGGATGCTACAGTTAAAAGGGCGGGTGTCTAAGCCCCATCGTTGTCCTTGTGTAGAGTAAAGTCTGTTTTGAAGGTCAAAATTACCAGTTTTTGAAACTTTGCCGGCCTCTACCGTCCATATGCTTGGGAGCAGAGGGTAGTCCTTTACACTGCAGATAGAGTTCGAGGAGCTTTATCCACCTGTGCTGTCAGCTTTGTTGTCACTGTTCGTACGGCGGAATTAGGGCGGGGAAAATGGTGGTGTAGGGGGTTGGTAGTTATTTTCTCTAAAATCGGGTTGTCTTCGGAATTCCCATTTTGATGCTACTGTATTCGAAGAGAATCAACGTGGAATACAAACCGCATCCCGTTCCTCGACATTGTCACTATTTCCGGAGATTAGCGACAGAAATCCTTTCGGTAGGTCAGAAAAAAGGCTAAAAAAGTGCAATCGTATGAAATTGGAAATTAATTAAATTAGAATAAATTAAAATAAAATAATTTAATATAAGATAAATTAAATTCAAATAAAATCAATAAAAATACATCAAATTGAAATTAATTAAAATAAATAAAAATAAATAGAAAAAAATCAATAAAAATGAAATAAATTGAAACAAATTAAATTCAAGTAAAGTAAATGATATGAAATAGAAGAAATAAAAACATGAAATTAAATAATATTACATTGAAATAAATGCAATAAAATAAAATGTAACTAAATTAAAATATAGTAAGTCAAAATAAATTAAATCAAATAAAAATAAAGTAAATGTAATAAAATAAATTAAATAGAAATAGTACAGAAATAAATTAAATCATTTTAAAATAAATTAGAAAAAAAAGAAAATGAAAGAACAAATAAAATGAAATATTAAAAAATATAAAATAATGTTAAAGAAATGTCTAACACAAAATTCCAACAAAAAAATGTAAATAAATTTGAAATAAATTAAAAGGAAATAATTAAATTGAATTAAAATGAATTATGTGATAATAAAAGAATTTAAAATAAATTAAGATACGGCAAATAAGTATAAATCAAATTGAAATTAATTAAAATAAAATTAGATTAACATAAAATAAATTAAATTAGAATCAAATTAAAATGAATTAAAAGGGAATAAATTAAACTAAAATAAAGTGAAATAAAATTAAAAAATATAAAATAAACTAATATAAATTAAATTATATTAAATTAAGATAAAGTAAATTAAAATAAATGGAATACACATAGAATGAACAAAGAGATTTCGTTTCTACACCAGGGACCCATGTTAACACCTCATTAATTAATGGTTGTCTAAAGCAAGCGAAAAATAATAAGTCTGATTGTTTTGTTGCTTTTCTTGATGTAAGCAAAGCGTTCGATTGCATAGGACACGAGCATGTTAAAAGATCACTAGCTATGAATTCTATGCCCTGTAACTTACGAAATTTAATAATTGAATTATTAATAAGGAACCAGATTCAAATTGAAATTGCTAACGGGAAAACTAAGCCCATTGAGGTAAAAAAGGGTGTTCCTCAGGGCAGTCCACTTTTTCCTACTCTATTCAACTTAGCAATCGACGGTATCATTAAGGACCTTACTGATAATGAAGTATCCCACGCCCATGGTTTTTCATTAGATCCTACTCTAGACAATCTCTCTGCCGTTGGTTTTGCTGATGACATTGCTTTGATTTCAAGTAGTGAAAATGGAATTACATCTCTGATTAGTTTAGCAGAAAGTAACCTTTCTACTCTTGGTTTGGCTATTAACCCTAGCAAGTGCAATTTAATAGCGATTAAAAGTGGTGTCCTATCCCAGTTTAATGTCATGTCCGGTAATGGTTCGCTCATTCAATCCATTTCTAATCCTAATGACCGCATTAAATACCTTGGTATTAATTTTAATGATGAAATCGTTTTTGATAAATGTGCAGTTTTTACCACATTCAGTAAAAATATCTCTAAACTTTGTATCTCCCCTTTATTAAAACCTGATCAGAAGGTCACGATTATGAATCAATATCTCTGGCCCACTCTTACTTATTCCTTACAGTGTGCTTCACTCTACCAAATCAAAACCAAATTTCTTAATGATTTAGATAAAGTCACCAGAGGAGCATGCAAAGAGCTTATTGGTCTTCCTCATGACTGCCCAGACGGAATGCTTTACTCCCCTAAAAAATATCGTGGTCTTTCGTTAATGAAAGCATCTTGGGAAGCTTATGTGCAACACATAAATATCTGTAATACTCTTCTTCGTGTTGATGACTCCCATCTCCACAATGTTAGGGACCTTGTAAGTGAAAAAGTTTCTGCTCTGTCAAAATTGAATATCACAGCTATTGATGCTATCAACTGGTCAGGTCGTAAAATTCGTAAACACTTAAGAAATGACGCATTCCAAACTTGGACAAACCATACCTTGCGTGGTAAAGGCGTTATTGTTTATAGTGATCTCCCCAAGGCTAACTCATGGGTAAGCAATCGAAAGGGCCTATCTTCCTCAGAATGGACCAATGCTTTAAAAATGTCAAGCAATATTTCGGCGGTTCGCGCAATACCGGGCAGAACTCTAAGCACAACCCGCTGCCGTCATCCAGACTGTAGCGAGCTTGAAACACTTGGACACGTGCTTGGACAATGCCCCAAAGGCGAGCTGCTGATCAATGCTAGACATCGTGTACGACATGCTTTGGCGATATCGTTAAAAACTTTAAATTGGGAGATTCATTAGGAAGTACATTGTGTATCATCAGATGGTTCTTTTAGACGGGCAGACATTATTGCTATCAATGGACGCTTAAAACGGGCTCTTGTTCTTGACCCTACTATCCGTTTCGAAAGAAACCTAAATCAGGCCACCGAAGTTGATATTGAGAAGAAGTCAATATATGAACCTTGTCTGCCGTATCTTTCTCAAACGTACAACGTCCCTCTTAAACAATGGTCCGTCATTGGTTTGCTGTTTGGCAGTAGAGGTTCAATCACAAAATTCACGTGGAATTATCTTAAGGAACTTCACATTCCTTTTGATTATGTAATGTCTATTCTTATAAATATTATCAAGGATTCTCTTCAAATATTACATCATCATCTCTATTTCAATTAATCAACTTATATTTGCCTTCAACAATTAAATTTCATTTTTCTTTAATGTATCACATCACATTATATTGTACATGTTTATTGTATTCAGGACCCTTGTGGTCACTCAAAATTCTTTGAGCTGATGTCTATAATTTAGAATTTTATTATTATTTTAAAGAAAATTTTTTAAGTCAAATGAAATTAAAATAAAGTAAAACAAATTAAAATAAATTATATTAAAATGACTAATTGAAACATATTAAATTAAATTAAGTAAATAAAATCAATTAATTATAGTGAAATAACATAAATTAAAAGAAATGAAATTAAAATGAAATAAATTCAAACAAATTAAATTAAAATAAAATAAATGAAATACTATAAAAATACAGTTTAATATAATACATTATAATAAATTGAATTATATCAAATTGAAATATATCAATTTCAATTAAAAGAAAACAAAAACAAATCAAAAAATTTAAAAATAAAAAATAAATAAATTTCAAAAATAAGTAAAACAGATAGATATGAAAAAAATTTTCAAATTAAAAATGTAGAGAAAACATCTTCCGAAAGGAATTAAAGGAAAATAATTTTCAAAAAGACGTTTGTTGGGTTTCTTTCGTATGTCTTCATAAAAATTGTATTTTTTTTAATTCTTGTTATATAATATTTTTTATCAAATTTTTTTTTGCAAATTGTCTTTTATTTCAATTTTTTTATTTTATCTTTTTTTTAATTTTTTATATAGTTATCTAGTTTTATTTTTACATTCGTTATTTTCCATTGTAACATTCGTAGCCCATTCGTACAATTTTTTCATTATTACATTTGTACACGTCTAAACTAGTACAGTCACTTTTGAATTCGTACATTCGTAAACTTGTACACTACACTACATATTAATGCACTTGTGCATTCGAACATTCGTACGTTTGTCATTCGTACTCTTGCATAATTTTATATTGATACACACTTTTCCTTTCGTACATTTGTGATCTTGTCCATTCGTACACTATTGCTTTCGCACATTTGTACCCTTGTATACTCCTATACAGGTAGATTCGACCATTCGTATAATTTTCCTTTCGTAAATATGTACACTTTTCCATTCGCACATTCGTACGATTCTCCATTCATACAATAGACTCTATTCTTTCGTACATTCGTACTCTGTCAATTCGTACACTCACAATGTTGTCAATGCGTACATTCGTATTGTCCAATCGTACGTTCGTGAACATGCCAATCCCACATTCATCATTGTCAATTCTTACGTTTATAGGCTTGTCATTCGTACACTTGTGAATTCGTACAGTTACACTTTTCCATTCGTACACTTCAACAGTAATATATTTCTACAATTGTCCACTCATACATTCGTACATTTTCCATCAGTATATTCGCACACTTTTGCCTTCGTACATTCGTACGCTTGTCTGTCGTACACTTGTACATTTGTACACCACACTTGCCCTTTCTTACAATTCTACACTTGTCATTTCGTACATTAGTACAATTTTTCATTCGTACAATCATCCAATTCTACAATCGTATACGTTTGTATTTGTATATTCGTAGGTTTGCCTTTCGTATAGTCATACAATTGCCCATTCGTACGTTCGTACACATGTTCTTTCGTACATGCGTCGTTCTCCATTCGTACGTAGATACTTTTCTCATTTCTGTACATTCATACTCTTGTCAATTTGTATATTTGTAATCTTGTCCATTCGTAGGTTCGTAATCTTGTCTTCGTGGATTCGTTATATGTTTTCGACAACAGTACGAAATCTAAATTACTACAGTGGTACGAATTCGTATATTCACACGAATTTGAAAACTCGTACGGATACTAAAATCTGTACGTGTACACAAATTCGTGCGAATCCAAATACCCTTTGTTATTCTAAAATTCGTACGAATTACGAAATAAGTAGGATCGTACCAATACGAAAATTCACGAATTGAAAGACCTACTAATCTTAATATATATCTTCGGAAGATCGTACGTATTCCAAACTATGTACAATCGTACGAATCCGAAATATCGTAGAAATTCTAAAATTTGTATCACACAAAAAACTATAACATTTTCGAAATCCGTACGTTTTACAATCGTGCGAATTCTGTTATTCAACCGCAATAGAAAATTCGTACGAATTTGAAATTACATCAGATAATTAAAAAAAATTGTATGAATTAAAAAAACCTGATATGGACTCGTAAAATTTGTATGTGTTCGGAAATTCGTACGAATACAGATATTCAGATATTTGAAAGTACGTATGAATTCTAGTATTAGAATCGTACGAATTTGAGAATCTACTAATCCAAATACTGGCTAGCACACGAAAATTCGTACGTATCGTATTTTTGAAATCGTACGAATTCGGAAAATATTTTAAATTTTTACAATTTGTTACGAAACGGAAAATTCGTACGTTTTAGAAATTCTTACGTTAGGGATATTCGTACGTTATCGAAGTTCGTACAAATTCCGTTATTCATGGCTAATACAAACTGCGTATGAATTACAAATTTCTAAAATAGTACGAATTTAAAAAAATTAAGCATTTAAAAACTGATACGGATCCGAAAATAGTAAGTGTTCGGAAATTCGTACGAATCCAAATATTCAGATATTGGAAAGTTCGTACGATTTCGAAAATTAATGAATTTGTGTACTTACAAATTCAGATAGGAAACAAAGTATTTGAGAATTCATACGTATCCTATTATTAATACGAAAATTGATGCGTATTCGTAAATTTGTGCTATTGTACGAATTCGAAAATTTGTATCACAACCAAAACTATACGTTTTCGAAATTCGTACGTTTTCGGCATTGGTGCGAATTTGAAATTACGAAGTAAGATGAATTCAAAAAATACGTACGAATATTGAAAAAGTCATAGGGACCCGTAAAATTTGTATGTTGGGAAATTCGTACGAATCCAAATATTCAGATATTTGAAAATAGTTAATTCGAATAAAAGTAAAATCGTTTGAAGTCGATTTCTTATGAATCCAAACAGTTATTAGAATTCAAAAATTCCTACGTATCGTATTATTTGTGAAATCGTACGAATTCGGAAATTATTTAATTTAAATTAAAATAAAATGAATTGAAATGAGATTAATTAAATTAAAATAATATAGATATAAATTAAGGAGAATTTTTCTCGAAAATTAGCTTGTGTTCGGGATGCTCATTTTGATGCTACTGTATCCGAAGAGAGTCAAGGTGGAATACAAACCGCATCCCGTTCCTCGACATCGTCACTATTTCTGGAGATTAGAGTCCGAAATCTTTTCGGTAGGTCAGAAAAAAAAAGTGCAATCGTACGAAATTGGAAATTAACTACAATAAAATGAATTAAAATAAAATAATTCAATATAAAATAAATTAAACTCAAATACAATCAATAACAATAAATCAAATTGAAATTAATTAAGAGAAATAGAAAAAATAAATAAAAATGAAATAAATTGAAACAAATTAAATTGAAATAAAGTAAATGATATGAAATAGAAGAAATGAAAAAATTGAAATTAAGTAATATTACATTGAAATAAATAAAATAAAATGTAACTAAATTAAAATAGAGTAAGTCAAAATAAATTAAATCAAATAAAAATAAAGTAAATGTAATAAAATAAATTAGAAAAAAAAAAAGAAAATGAAAGAACAAATAAAATCAAATATAAAAAAATATTTTTAAGATGTTTAAAAAAATGTCTTAACACAAAATTCCAACAAAAAAATGTAAATAAATTTGAAATAAATTAAAAGGAATTAATTCAATTGAAATAAAATGAATTATATGATAATAAAAGAATTTGAAATAAATTGAGATACGGTAAATAAGTATTAATTAAATTGAAATTAATTAAAATAAAATAAATTAAATTAGAACGAAATTAAAATCAATTAAAAGGAAATAAATTAAACTAAAATAAAGTGAAATAAAATTAAAATGTTATAATAAATTAATATAAATTATATTAAATTAAGATAAACTAAATTAAAATAAATGGAATACACATAATGAACAAATTTGAAATAAAGAAAATTTCTTTAAGTCATATGAAATTAAAATAAAGTAGAATAAATTAAAATAAATTATATTAAAATGATAAATTAAACATATTAAATTAAGTAAATAAAATATATTAAAATAAAATAAATTTAAGTAAATTAAATTAAAATAAAATCAATTAATTATAGTGAAATAACATAAATTAAAAGAAATTAAATCAAAATGAAATAAATTCAAACAAATTAAATTACAATAAAGTAAATGAAATACAATAAAAATACAGTTAAATATAATAAATTATGATAAATTGAATTATATCAAATTGAAATGTATTAAATTCAATTAAAAGAAAACCAAAACAAATTAATAAATTTGAAATAAAAAAAATAAATTTCAAAAAGAAATAAAAGATATAGATACGAAAAAATTTTTGAAATAAAAAAACGTAGAGAAAACATCTTCCAAAAGAAATTAAAGGAAAATAATTTTCAAAAAGGTGTTTGTTGGGTTTCTTTCATATGTCTTCATAAAAATTGTATTTTGTTTTTTTAATTCTTGTTATATAGTATTCTTTTATCAAATGTTTTTTTTTACAAAATGTCTTTTTTATTTCAATTTTTTTAAATTTTTTTCTTTTTTTTTAATTTATTTATATAGTTTATCTAGTTTTTTTTTACATTCGTTATTGTCCATTGTAACATCCGTAGCCCATTCGTACAATTTTTTCATTATTACATTTGTACACGTCTAAACTAGTACAGTCACTTTTGAATTCGTACATTCTTAAACTTGTACACTATACTACATATTAATGCACTTGTGCATTCGAACATTCGTACATTCGTAATCTTGTCCAATCGTACACTATTGCATTCGCACATTTGTACCCTTGTATACTCCTATACAGGTAGATTCGTCCATTCGTATAATTTTCCTTTCGTACATTCGTACACTTTTCCATTCGCACATTCGTACGATTCTCCATTCATACAATAATACTCTATTCTTTCGTACATTCGTACTCTGTCAATTCGTACACTCACAATGTTGTCAATGCGTACATTCGTATTGTCCAATCGTACGTTCGTGAACATGCCAATCCCACATTCATTATTGTCAATTCTTACGTTTATACGCTTGTCCTTCGTACACTTGTGAATTCGTACATTTACACTTTTCCATTCGTACACTTCAACAGTAATATATTCCAACAATTGTCCACTCATACATTCGTACATTTTCCGTCAGTATATTCGCACACTTGTGCCTTGGTACATTCGTACGCGTGTCTTACGTACACTTGTACATTTGTACACCACACTTGCCCTTTCTTACAATTCTACACTTGTCAATTCGTACATTAGTACAATTTTACATTCGTACAATCATCCAATTCTACAATCGTATACGTTTGTATTTGTATATTCGTAGGTTTGCCTTTGGTACAGTCATACAATTGCCCATTCGTACGTTCGTACACATGTTCTTTCGTACATGCATCATTCTCCATTCGTACGTAGGTACTTTTCTCATTTCTGTACATTCATACTCTTGTCAATTTGTACATTTGTAACCTTGTCCATTCGTAGGTTCGTAATCTTGTCTTCGTGGATTCATTATACGTTTTCGACAATAGTACGAAATCTAAATTACTACAGTGGTACGAATTCGTATATTCACACGAATTTGAAAACTCGTACGGATACTAAAATCTGTTCGTGTCCACTAATTCGTGCGAATCCAAATACCCTTTGTTATTTTAAAATTCGTACGAATTAGGAAATAAGTAGAATCGTACCAATTCGAAAATTCACGAGTTGAAAGACTTACGAATCTACTATATATCTTCGGAAGATCGTACGTATTCCAAACTATGTACAGTCGTACGAATTCGAAATATCGTGGAAATTCTTTTAAATTCGTACGAATTCTGTTATTCAACCGCAACAGAAAATTCGTACGAATTTCAAATTACGTCATCAGATAATTAAAAAAATTTGTATGAATTTAAAAAACCTGATATGGACTCGTAAAATTTGTATATGTTCGGAAATTCGTACGGATACAGATTCAGATATTTGAAAGTACGTATGAATTCTAGTATTATAATCGTACGAATTTGAGTATATACTAATCCAAATACTTGCTAGTACTAGAAAGTTCGTACGTATCGTAGTTTTGAAATCGCACGAATTCGGAAAATATTTGAAATTTTTACAATTCGTTACAAAACCAAAAATTCGTACGTTTTATAAATGTTTACGTTAGGGATATTCGTACGTTATCGAAGTTCATACAAATTCGGTTATTCATGGCTAATACAAACTGCGTATGAATTCAAAATTTCTACAATAGTACGAATTTCAAAAAACTTACGCATTTAAAAACTCATACGGATCCGAAAAATAGTAAGTGTTCTGAAATTAGTACGAATCGAAATATTCAGATATTGGGAAGTTCGTACGAATTCGAAAATTAAATAATTCGTGTACATACAAATTCAGATAGTAGCGAAACAAATTATTTGAAAATTCATACCTATCCTATTATTAATGCGAAAATTCATACGTATTCGTAAATTTGTGCTATTGTACGAATTCGAAAATTTGTTTCACAACAAAAACTACACGTTTTCGAAATTCGTACGTTTTCGGCATTGGTGCGAATTTGAAATTACGAAGTAAGACGAATTCAAAAAAATTCGTACGGATAAAAAAAAAGTCATAGGGACCCGTAAAATTTGTATGTGTTGGGAAATTCGTGCGAATCCAAATATTCAGATATTTGAAAATAGTTAATTCGAATAATAGTAAAATCGTATGAACTCGACTTCTTATGAATCCAAACAGTTATTAGAATTCGAAAATTCGTACATATCGTATTATTTGTAAAATCGTACGAATTCGGAAATTATTTAATTTAAATTAAAATAAAATGAATTGAAATAAGATAAATTAAATGAAAATAAAATGAATATAAATTAGGAGAATTTCTCTCGAAAATTAGCTTGTGTTCGGGATGCTCATTTTGATGCTACTGTATCCGAAGAGAGTCACTGGGGAATACAACATCGCATCCCGTTCCTCGTCATCGCTATTATTTCCGGAGATTAGGTAAGTCAGAAAATAAAGCTAGAAAGAAGTGCAATGGGTTTGCTCGATTCAAGTGGTGATTACTAGTAAACATGCGGGGATGCTACAGTTAAAAGGGCGGGTGTCTAAGGCCCATCGTCCTTGTGTAGAGTAAAGTCTGTTTTGGAAGGTCAATATTACCCATTTTTGAAACTTTGCCGGCCTCTACAGTCCATATGCTTGGGAGCAGAGGGTAGTCCTTTACACTACAGATAGAGTACGAAGAGCTTTATCCACCCGTGCTATCAGCTTTGTTGTCGCTAGACGTACGGCGGAATTAGGGCGGGGAAAATGTTGGTGGAATAGGGGGTTGGTAGTTATTTTCTCTAAAATCGGGTTGTGTTCAGAATTCCCATTTTGATGCTACTGTATCCGAAGAGAATCAAGGTGGAATACAAACTGCATCCCGTTCCTCGACATCGTCACTATTTCCGGAGATTAGAGACAGAAATCTTTTCGGTAGGTCAGACAAAAGGCTAAAAAAGTGCAATCGTACGAAATTGGAAATTAATTAAATTAAAATAAAATAATTTAATATAAAATAAATTATATTCAAATAAAATCAATAAAAACAAATCAAATTGAAATTAATTAAAATAAATAAAAACAAATAAAAATGAAATAAATTGAAATTAAATAATATTACATTGAAATAAATAAAATAAAATGTAACTAAATTAAAATATAGTAAGTCAAAATAAATTAGAAAAAAAAAAGAAAATGAAAGAACAAATAAAATGAAATATTAAAAAACAAAAAAAAATGTTTAAAAATGTCTAACACAAAATTCCAACAAAAAATGTAAATAAATTTGAAATAAGTTAAAAGGAAATAATGAAATTGAATTAAAATGAATTATATGATAATAAAGTAATTTAAAATAAACTAAGATAGGTAAATAAGTATAAATCAAATTGAAATTAATTAAAATAAAATAAATTACAAAAATCAAATTAGATTAAAATAAAATAAATTAAATTAGAATCAAATTAAAATGAATTAAAAGGAAATAAATTAAACTAAAATAAAGTGAAATAAAATTAAAAAATCAAAATAAATTAATATAAATTAAATTATAGGGAAGAGTTGGGTAGAATCGGACATCGGGTAATATCGGACAGTGAGTTTCTTTCATCTACCACACGATGATAGTACCTGATTGACATGGTTACGTTTCTGTGATGTCGCATAGAGAAACTTAACCATGTCATTCAGGTACTACCATATGGTGGTAGATGAATGAAACGCACTGTCCGATACTACCCGATACTCCCCTATTAAATTAAGATAAAGTAAATCAAAATAAATGGAATACACATAAAATAAGCAAAGTTAAAAAAAAAAAATTTTTTGTTTAAGTCAAATGAAAGTAAAATAAAGTAAAACAAATTAAAATAAATTATATTAAAATGATAAATTGAAACATATTATATTAAATTAAGTAAGTAAAATATATTAAAATAAAATAAATTCAAGTAAATTAAGTTACAATAAAATCAATTAATTTTAGTGAAATAACATGAATTAAAAGAAATGATATTAAAATGAAATAAATTCAAACAAACTAAATTAAATTAAAGTAAATTAAATACAATAAAAATACAGTTTAATATAATACATTATAATAAATTGAATTATATCAAATTGAAATATATTAAATTCAATTAAAAGAAAACAAAATCAAATTAAAAAATTTAAAATTAAAAAAAAATACATTTCAAAAAGAAATAAAAGAGATAGGAATGAAAAAAATTTTTAAATAAAAAAATTGTAGAGAAAACATCTTCCAAAAGGAATTAAAGGAAAAAAAAAATTTCAAAAAGAAGTTTGTTGGGTTTCTTTCATATGTCTTCATAAAAATTGTATTTTTTTTAAATTCTTGTTATGTAATATTTTTTATCAAATGTTTTTTTTTGCAAGATGTTTTTTTATTCAATTTTTTTATTTTCCCTTTTTTTAAATTCATTTATATAGTATATCTAGTTTTTTTTTACATTCGTTGTTGTCCATTGTTAACATTCGTAGCCCATTCGTACAATTTTTTCATTTTTACATTTGTACACGTCTAAACTAGTACAGTCACTTTTGAATTCGTACATTCGTAAACTTGTACACTACACTACATATTAATGCACTTGTGCATTCGAACATTCGTACGTTTGTCATTCGTACTCTTGCATAATTTTATATTGATACATTCGAACACTTTTCCTTTCGTACATTTGTAATCTTGTCCATTCGTACACTATTGCATTCGCACATAATGTACCCTTGTATATTCCTATACAGGTAGATTCGACCATTCGTATAATTTTCCTTTCGTACATTTGTACACTTTTCCATTCGCACATTCGTACGATTCTCCATTCATACAATAGTACTCTATTCTTTCGTACATTCGTACTCTGTCAATTCGTACACTCACAATGTTGTCAATGCGTACATTTGTATTGTCCAATCGTACGTTCGTGAACATGCCAATCCCACATTCATTATTGTCAATTCTTACGTTTATACGCTTGTCATTCGTATACTTGTGAATTCGTACATTTACACTTTTCCGTTCGTAGACTTCAACATTAATATATTCCTACAATTGTCCACTCATACATTCGTACATTTTACATTAGTATATTCGCACATTTGTGCATTGGTACATTCGAACGCTTGTCTGTCGTACACTTGTACATTTGTACACCACACTTGCCCTTTCTTACATTTCTACGCTTGTCAATTCGTATATTAGTACAATTTTGCATTCGTACAATCATCCAATTCTACAATCGTACACGTTTGTATTTGTATATTCGTAGGTTTGCCTTTCGTATAGTCATACAATTGCCCATTCGTACGTTCGTACACATGTTCTTTCGTACATGCGTTACTCTCCATTCGTACGTAGGTACTTTTCTCATTTCTGTACATTCATACTCTTGTCAATTTGTAGATTTGTAATCTTGTCCATTCGTAGGTTCGTAATCTTGTCTTCGTGGATTCGTTATACGTTTTCGACAATAGTACGAAATCTAAATTACTACAGTGGTACGAATTCGTATATTCACACGAATTTGAAAACTCGTACGGATACTAAAACCTGTACGTGTCCACAAATTCGTGCGAATCCAAATACCCTTTGTTTTTCTGAAATTTGTACGAATTAGGAAATAAGTAGAATCGTACCAATTCGAAAATTCACGAGTTGAAAGACTTACGAATCTAATATATATCTTCGGAAGTTCGTACGTATTCCTATGTACAGTCGTACGAATTCGAAAAATCGTAGAAATTCGAAAATTTGTATCACACAAAAACTATAACATTTTCGAAATTCGTACGTTTTTATATTCGTACGAATTCTGTTTTTAAACCGCAATAGAAAATTCGTACGAGTTTGAAATTACGTAATCAGATAATTAAAAATTTTCTATGAATTTAAAAAACCTGATACGGACTCGTAAAATTTGTATGTGTTCGGAAATTCGTACGAATCCAGATATTTGAAAATACATGTGAATTCTAGTATTAGAATCGTACGAATTTGAGTATATACTAATCCAGATACTTGCTAGTACTCGAAAATTCGTACGTATCGTATTTTTGAAATCGTACGAATTCGGAAAATATTTGAAATTTTTACAAGTTGGTACGAAACCGAAAATTCGTACGTTTTATAAATTCTTAGTTAGGGATATTCGTACGTTATCGAAGTTCATACAAATTCGGTTATTCATGGCTAATACAAACTGCGTATGAATTCAAAATTTCTACAATAGTACGAATTTCAAAAAATTTACGCGTTTAAAAACTCATACGGATCCGAAAAATAGTAAGTGTTCGGAAATTCGTACGAATCCAAATATTCAGATATTGGAAAGTTCGTACGAATTCGAAAATTAAATAATTCGTGTACTTACAAATTCAGATAGTTGCGAAACAAAGTATTTGAAAATTCATACGTATCCTAATATTAATGCGAAAATTCATACGTATTCGTAAATTTGTGCTATTGTACGAATTCGAAAATTTGTATCACAACAAAAACTATACGTTTTCGGCATTGGTGCGAATTTGAAATTACGAAGTAAGATGAATTCAAAAAAATCGTACGAATATTGAAAAAGTCATAGGGACCCGTAAAATTTGTATGTGCTGGGAAATTCGTACGAATCCAAATATTCAGATATTTGAAAATAGTTAATTCGAATAATAGTAAAATCGTATGAACTCGATTTCTTATGCCTCCAGACAGTTATTAGAATTCGAAAATTCGTACTTATCGTATTATTTGTGAAATCGTACGAATGCGGAAATTATTTAATTTAAATTAAAATAAATTGAATTGAAATAAGATAAATTAAATTAAAATAAAATAAATATAATTCAGGAGAATTTTTCTCGAAAATCAGCTTGTGTTCGGGATTCCCATTTTGATGCTACTATATCTGAATAGGATCAAGGGGGAATACAAAACCCCATCCCGTTCCTCGACATCGCCATTATTTCCGGATGTCAGACTGAAACCTTTTAGATAGGTGAGAAGATAGACTAATTAAAAAAAATAGTGCAACGGATTTGTTCGATTTTACTGGTGATTAGTAATAAACATGCGGGAATGCTACAGTTAAAAGAGTGGGTGTCTGAAGCCCCTTCGTTGTCCTTGTGTAAAGTCTGTTTTGAAGAATCAGAATTACCATTTTTTGTAACTATGCTGGCCTCTACCGTCCATATGCCAGGGGGCAGAGGGTTCTCCTTTACAGTACAGATAAAGTTCGAGGAGTTCTGTTCACCGGTGCTATCAGCTTTGTTCTCACTGTACATACGGTGGAGTTATGGCGGCGAGAATGTTGGCGGAATAGGGGTCGGTAGTTTTTTCTCGAAAATCAGGTTGTGTTCGGGATTCCCATTTTGATGCTACTGTACCCGAAGAGAGTCGAGGGGGAATACAACACCGAATCGCGTTCCTCGAAATCGCCATTATTTCAGGAGATTAGAGACTGAAACCTTTTAGGTAGATCAGGAAATAAGGCTAGAAAAAACTGGAATGGATTTGCTCGATTTTACTGCTGATTAGTATTAAACATGCGGGGATGCTACAGGTAAAATGGCGGGTGTCTAAGCCCAATCGTTCTCCCTGTGTAAGCAAAGTCTGTTTTGGAAAGTGAAAATTACCATTTTTTTAAACTTTACCAGCCTCTACTGTCCATATGCTTGGGGGAAGAGGATTGTCCTTTACACTACAGATGGAGTTCGAGGAGCTCTATTCGTCTCTGCTATCAGCTATGATCTCACTACAAACGCGGAGTTATAGCGGCGAGAATGTTGGCGGAATAGGACCAGAGAGTTGTCCTTTACAGATAGAATACTGTATTCAGAACTATGACTGAAATATAAATGCGTGAGAAGTTTATTAAGTGTAAATGTGTTGTATTGAACGTGATATATTTACTTAATTGGTGCTGCGTGTACATTTGTGAAGTTATTCCATTTCTGAGTTTCATTAGCTCAGTTACGATACGCAATGCAAATCCGATATATGTGGTGCATAAGCATAACGAGATTGCAGATTCGATCAAAATTTTCGATAACGCTGTGAATTACATTTTTAGAAAGACGGGTTAGTGGTGTAGTGGCTTGAGCGCTGCACTTACAATCCTGTGGATCCATGTTCGATTCCTGGTGTACCCCTCCCCGATTTATTACTTGAACGCGGTTATACAGGGTTTTTCTCCTGTAGCTCTGGTTCCTCTGTGGCATCCATACAAATCTCCATCACTTCATCTCATCAGGGGGGTAGTGTATAATGCACCCTGGGCAACAACACTGACAGTAAATTGGTCTACACAACTGGTTTCATAGGCGTCAATGACAAAAAGCCAAATATCAGCGATTGGAAACAAAAAAAACATCTTCAGAAACCTAGCTATTTTCTCCTTGTGCAACAATATATTCATATTTTGTAATGGACATTCTACAGGTGAAGCCGATTTTACTTTGAGTAAACGTAAGTTTTTAATTTTCTCTCTGATTCTAGCATATGGTTAATTCCATGTGTGACTTACACGATATTTGTCACACTTCAAGGAACTAAAACTCGAGCTACACAAATCATTTATCATTAAAATTTTATTTCATGGTCTTACGCTATTCATCAAAGAGTGCGCTTTTTGCCCATAGTTAACAAAAGGAAAGACATTAAGGGGGGAAAAAACTGATTATGACTTACACTACATTGAAAAGACAGGTAGTTCTGCACCAACAACACTACTGTCAACCTTTGCTCTACTACTACAGTTACATGGATGTTGATGTAATATCTTTTAAGGTAGTCATAGATTGCGTACATAATTTATATCTGTCAATTTTCCGTACTCCCTCTTTTCCGTAACACCTACTCTTCTTACTTCACCTTCTTCTCCTTCACTTCTCCCATTTGTGCTTCTTTCCTCTTCACCATTCCATTCTTCATTGCCGTGAATTTTCTCCTCCATTTCCTACTTTTTCACTTTCTAGTTCTTAATATTTTCTATCTCTTCTTTTCCTCCAACTTCCTGACCTCCGTCTTTGTCTTCTTTTCTGTCTCTTTCACCTTCTCTTTCTTCCAATCATGTTCATTAGAAACATGAAGATATTGCACATTTCCAGCTGAACATTGATATTGTTTGCAGGCTGTCTTCTTGGCTAGATGGTAATACGTTCTTGGACTGCCTGAAATTGATGTCCCCTGCACCTCGCAGATTGGCATCAACATAGCTGCAGCAACTGTGTCCGGCTGCCATCATACAGCCTGAGTCCTCAGCCACACGCCTAGAGTGACAGTGTGAGAATTAAACAAGCTTGAACCAGTGACTAGTTTTCCCTATACGTAGAAGTGTATGTATTTATTTATTTATTTATTTATTTATTTATTCAAGTCATGAACTAATGACTAGTTTTCTTATACATAGAAGTGAATTTGCTTCTTTTTTTAAGTAATAAGTTTTGTCTGTTATGTCGATATCCTACCATTGGATCACATTTCTCTTATAATAGACCCAAATAATGGCTCTCCAAGAAACCAATTCAGATTAAATGCATTAATTCCACTGTCAATATTTGTTTAGATATTTGTTATATATTCAATGAATAGAGGAGAAATAATAAAACAATACATAAATTGCATTACGTTCATTTCACTTTCAATAATATTCACAAACCTTATAAATAATAATCAATTCCTTAAAACTTTAAATCAGTGAAGGGCAAGCGAGCATTACCTCACCCTCGGCATTATGCAACCCTGTCTCTCATTCAGTGGCGACTCTTTGTAGAAGCTAGCTCCAATGTCGAACAGAAGTATTATGTCTCAACAGTCGTCGTCACCTTCAGGAAGAATATCATTCACGATTTCAAGACTGGAATGTATGGAGTAGGATTTTAAGATTTTTATAGCCTAGTGGTGAGAAAAGTCGTTCTCTTTCTGGAACTGATCCGAGTTTTCCAGTTTCAAGAACGTACTAGTTCCAAAGACCAATTTCGAAATAACAGGAAGCATTGAACACAATTTAATAATCACCAAAATAGCCTATTATGTTGTTTCAGAACTAGTTCCGTTTCGAAAATCCCAGACCATAATGCAATTCGAACTATGACATCTATGACAGTCAGGTTTATGTTCAGTAATTTATACAAACTATAAAACATCGCAATGTTTTGACCACTCCTGTTAAATAAAGGTTACTAATAGTATGTGTCCATGTCGTGATTCTCAATGTGATCCTTATAGTGGTGCTTGTTGTCCATGTTATGTTCCTAATAGTTATTCTTGTCGTTTTCCTTTCGTCCTTGTGGTTTTCCATATAATGGTCATTGTTGTCTTTGTCGTGGCAATTTTTTGGTTCTTGTCTCTCTCATAGTATTTATCGTAGTCCTGGTCTTATAGTAATTATTATTGTGTTCATTGTCATTGTCCTAGTAGTGGTCTTTATCATGAGCCTTATTGTGGTCATTTTCATTGTCCTTCTACTGGCCCTTATCGTGATACTTATTATGGTCATTATCAGGGAACGGATTTATATGGACTAAAAATATATGAAATATGTAAATATATATGTAGTTATTTTTACCAAAATATGGAATTAAATATGGATTTTTACCAAAATATGGAATTAAATATGGACTTAAAATTATAAAAAAATGACTATGTACGTTAAATATTGGTACATTTTAATCAAACTAAACAAAAAATATAATGGACGTACCTTATCTTCCAATGTAGTTTCAACAAAACACAATTTTTATTGTCTGTTACCATAACAATAGGTTACAAACATTTCTTTCAAGTGCTGAAAAGTGAATCTTCTTCTATTGTCTCTGAGGATAGATTTATACTGACTAAAAGAGCGTTCGACGTCACAAGAAGTAACTGGTACATAATTCAATTTCACAATGTCTGCTGGGGATAAGTCCAAGTTAATCTTCACTGTTGATTCACCACTCATCACAGCAACAACCTTTTGTAGTTCTTCATATCCAGGGTTTTTTGAAAGTACAGTGTCCACCTTAGCTCTTACTGCATCTGCAACTTTACCTCTACCACGATTCAGTTGTTCCACAGTACTATTTATAATTTCAAAACTTTCAGATAGTGAAAGGTGCCTATTTTGGAGACTTTTGAGCGTTTTTATGATGCATGAAAATGTATGCTGAATGTGAGCTAAGTCATTCTTCACACTTATGTCACAGGTAACTGTTTTCGCAGTATCAATTGAGACTGCATCTTCAGAGTCCAATGCAAGGAGAACATTGTTAATAGAGTCTATATGTTCGGCATAATATTCAACTGCTTCTAGCCATGTACCCCATCTAGTTAAAATTGGCTTTGGTGGCAATGGAATTTCAGGGTACATTTCTTTCAACACGTTAACTCTACTGGGAGCTTTGAGAAATACTTTTTTCACTGATGAAATCAACAAATCTACTTTAGGGAAATTGTCTCTGACCACTTCTGCCACACGATGAAATGCATGCGCCACACAAGTAAAATGAGTCAATTTAGGATATACAACAGATAATGCTTGTCCAGCTTTGACCATATAAGGGGCAGCATCGCTAATAAAGAATAACACATTATCGTACATAATACCCTTTGGCCACAGGATACCCATAGCTTTGTTGAACAGTTTAACTATAGTTTTGTTATTGCACTTTTCTAGAACATCACAATGTAAAAGAATTCGTTCAGAATATTGTTCACTTAACAAACCGATAACTACATTACCAACAAGTCTACCTTCTTTGTCGGGAGTCTCATCAATGGAAACCCAAATTGAACTATCTTTAATTTCATCTCTTATCTTCTGTATTGTCTCATCGTAGATGGATGGAGCATACGTCTTCCTAAGTGTTGACTCATCCGGGATTGTATGTTGAGTATATTTTTCAAGGAATTCCCTGAAGACCTTATTCTTTAGTTTGTAGAGAGGAATATCAGCAGAGATGAGAGAACGGCACAGGTCGATGTTAAACTCAGATCTTACATTCGATGTTGTTGGTTGTGTTAAAAACAATTGTCTCTGCTTGGAATTTAGTTGTTTGTTGGCCTGATGTTTACTAGTTGTAATGTGTTGTTGCACCAGGAACTTTTGTGTAGATGATACTGCACACTGACACAAATTACAAAATAATATTTTATTGTCAGTTGATAAACCATCTTCTTTAAATTCTGAAATGTAACTTGTTAGTTTTGATTTTAAATTGACTGAATGACGTACTTTTGGCATATTTACCGTCTTTATAGTATGATTTACAAAACTGAACCTATGTGTACTCTGACTGGCATTTAACTGTTGAGCTGCACAACTGAAGTCTGTTAAAAATTTTAAATTAAATTAATACAGTTTTGTAACTTACTTTCCCATTGTTGATAGGACTGCTAATTTTCAAATAACTCTGATGTTAAAGGGATTACTGAACATGTGTTTAAATCTCTATTGTTGAAATGTATTTTTAAAAGTTAATGGAATTTTGTTTTGTTTTATTGTTAAACCTAATATAATATGGACTGTTTTATATGAAATATGGAAAATATATGGAAATTAACGAAAATATGTACTAAACTCTAAAATATGGAAAAATATGGAAAATAAAAGTAGGATTTTTCAACCCTACACATTGTGAAACATAAAGATAATGCAAAATATAAATTATATTAGCTTTATAAGTAAATATGTATTTACATATAAATCCTTTCCCTGGTCATTATCATTGTCCTTGTAGTGGTCCTATAGTAGTCATTGCTAGTGTCCTTGCAGCTCTTATCGTGATCCTTATGGTGGTCATTGTTTTTCTTAAAGCGGTCCTTATCTGGTCATTGTCATAATCTTTGTAGTGATCCTTATTGTAGTCATTGTCATTGTTTTTTGTGGTTCTTATTGTGATGCTTATCATGGCGCATATCATGATCCTTACCATGTTCTTTTTCGTTGTTCTTGTCTTTGTTTTCTTGTTGAGTTCCTCGCTATCTTAGTCATCTTTACCATGATGCTTTCGTGGTCTTTTTAATCCATGTCGTCGTTATCGTGATCGTTGTCCTCGCCCTTGTGATCCTTATCGTTGTCCTCATCTTTTTTTCTTTTCTTGGTCCGTATAGTGGTCCTTGTTGTCTTTGTTATGTTCCTTATCGTGGTCCTTGTCTTTATCCTGATGCATATCATGGCCCTGTTTAGTGCAGTAATCCTTATCGTCCTTCTTGTCTTTATCATGGTCCTTGTGGTATTTGTTGCCTTTGTCGTGGTCGTAATATTGGTATCAAACACTTTAGATACTTAATACTGGAATCAATTTCGTTATCTTTGTTGTGATCCTTACCGTGGTCTTCGTTATTGTCATGGTCCTTTTCTGGTTTTTGTTGTAATCCATATAATGGTCCTTATGGTACACGTCGTGGTCCTTATCGTGATCCTTGTGATGCATGTGATCCTGATCGTGGTCCCTGCTGTCCGTATTGTGTTCCTTATTTGATTATTATTGTGGTGCTTGTGGTCCATATCACACTTCTTATTGTGTTCCTTGTTGTCCTGGTCTTTGTCTTTGTTCTTGTCATGGTCCTTATAATAACCATTGCTGTCTTTGCCGTGGTCCTTACAGTGGCCCTTGTTGTATTTCTCATAGTCCATATCAAGGTCCTGGTTCTTGTACTGATCTTATTGTGGTCCTTGTCTTTGTTCTTTTCGTAGTTTTTTTTATCTTTCTCGTGGTCCTTGTTATTTCATAACAACATTATTATCTCCCTTTCGTAATTGATTTTTTATCACACGGTTCTTTCCATACTTTCATAAAAGATAGAAAATCGCGGATGTAATCAGGAACATGTACCTGAAATGAACAGTTAACTGATAGCATTCTGACTAGTGTGTACTTTGGAATAGGACCAGATGTCTTCCTGCATGACTTCGTCGATATCATGTGAACCGCACTATAGAACTAAGACTTTCACATCACCAAGAGTCATCTCATTCTTTTTTGGGGAACTGTACTTTACATTTCAGCACTCAGATTATTTTCATTTCTGTGATTATAAATGAAACTATTTTAAATAAATGATTTCCAATTGTATTGTGATGGCATTTTATTAATTTTTCCATGAAAATAATTTATTACGCCGCGTACAAAATCGTGTAAAAATTAGTTTTCCGACACGACGTAAATTACGTAAAATATGTATCATGTAATTAACGCAGGCAAACTTGGAACTAGGATTTTCGGGCTGAACACGCTACGTTCTCCCCTTCTGAACAGCAAAAGAACGTCTTCCCACATGAGAGTCACTTTCAGCAAATACATACTAATTTGATAAGCCAGGATTCCACCACTAATACTGAACATATGGTTTGCGCACATCTATGAAGAGGGGAAGAGGAGTAAGGTGCTTATGTCACACAGCGCGATGAGCACTGCCAAGGCTGTTGAGCCACCAATCTTCAAATGAGGCACTAATGTCCATGGCTGCAATATGGTATGTAAATTGTTACATTTTTTTTTTCATTAGACTCCAATGACTTCAGCATAATAATAGACAGAATCTTACAATTTGAAATGTTATTTGTTCTTGTTGTACGAGTATATTAATAGCAAACAATATGAATGAAGCTGATTGACGATCAATCATAGTGATTGCTTAATATTGAAACACATCTGCAAATACATTGTAATTAAGAAGTCCGCATTCCTCCATCATACTCACCTCTTAAGTAACTACTGAACATTCAGGGAACATTTGGCTGGAACTTGAAAGTATCTGGATGGTTGAAAGGTATGTTATACTCGTACAGTATCATGCAGAACAACCGGTAATATAACTGTTTCATAAATTACAGAGTTATGAAAATATCCTCTCCTCTCTGCCCTTTTGTCCTCATGCCCTCTGCCCTCTTGCCCCGATACCCTCTTCCTCTCATGCCCTCTGCCCTCATGCCCACTGCGCTATTGCTCTAATGCCCTCTGCCCTCATATGCCCTCGTGCCCTGATGTCCTATGCCCTCTGCCTACATGCCCTCTGCCCTCATGCCCTCGTGCCCTGATATCCTCTGCTCTCTGCACTCATGCTCTCATGCCCTCTGGCCTCTGCCCTTCCTAAACTCCGGGTTCCGGTTCCAAAATCTCTGGGTTCCAAGTCCAAAACTCTGGGTTCCAGGTCCAAAACTCCAGGTCGCGATCCCAAAACTCCGGGGTCCATTTCAAAACTCCGGGTTACGGTTCCAAAAGTCAGGGGTTCCGGTTCAAAAACTAGGGGTAACATTTCCCAAACCTCGGGTTCCGAATATCAAACTCCTGGATCCCGTTCCCAAATTCCGGGTTCCGGTTGCAAAATTCCGGGTCCCGTGACCCAAAATCCGGGTTCAAATTCCAAAACTCCGTGTAGCGTTTAATACATTCCGGGTTCCGGCTCCTAAACTCCGTATCTCAGTTCCAAAACTCCGGGTTCCGGTTCCAAAACTCCGGGTCCCGGTTTAAAACTCGGTTCCGGTTCTGAAACTCTGGGTTCCGCTTCCAAAATTCCGGGTTCCGGTTCAAAAATTCCAGGTTCCGGCTCCTAAACTTCTGGATCCCGCTCCAAAACTCCGGGTTCCGGTCCCAAGAAACTCCGGGTTCCGGTTCCAAAACACGGGGTTTATTTCCCAAACTCCCGTTCTGGTTCGAATCTGGTTCCAACGGGTTCCGTTTCCCAAACTACGGGTTCCGCTTCCAAAACTCAGTGTTCCGTTTCCAAAACTCCGGGTTCCGGTCCCAAACTCTAAATTCCGGGTTACGGTTCCAAATTCCGGGTTCGGATCAAAACACCGGTTACCGTTTCCCAAACTCCGGGTACCGGTTCAAAACTCTGGGGTTTAGATTTAAAAAATACTCCGGGTTCTCGTTAAAACTCCGAGTTCCTGTCCCAAAACTCCGGGTTCCGGTTCAAAAACTCATGTATCCAAACTCCAGGTTCCGGTTCCAAACTCCGGGTTCCGGTTCAAAAACTCCCAGTTCCAAGGCTCCGGGTTCAGGTTTCAAAACTCCGGGTTTCGGTCCCAAAACTTTGGGTTACTCTTCCCAAACTCTGGGTACCAATTCCCAAGCTCCGGGTTCCGGTTCAAAAACTGGTTCCAAAGTTCCGGGATCGCGTTCCTAAAGTCCGGGTTCCGGTCCCAAAATTACGGGTTCCATTTCCAAAACTCCGGGTTTTGGTTCCAAACTCCGAGTACAAATACCCAAACTCCGGGTTCTGGTTCCAAACTGCGGGCTTTGGTCCCAAAGCTGTTACTCTTCCCAAATTTCGGGTACCAATGCCCAATTTTTCAAAATTCCAAAATTTACAAATACAAAAAATTCGTACGAATTCGAAAAATTGGTACGGGATCAATATTTTTCAAAATTAAAAAATTTTCAAAATTAGAAAAAGAAAAATCGTACGAATTCAATAATTCGTACGGGTTCAAAATTTTTCCAAATTAAAAAAATTATAAAATTCGTGAGAAATCGAAAATTCGTACGGATTCCAAATTCCAAAATTTACAAAAAATTCGTACGAATTCGAAAAAATTCGTACGGGTTCAATATTTTTCAAAATTCAAAAATTTTCAAAATTAAAAAAAATAGAAAATTCGTACGATTTCTAAAATTCGTACGGGTTCAAAATTGTTCCAAATTCAAAAATTTTCAAAATTAAAAAATTAGAAAACTGGTACGAAATAAAAAATTCGTACGGGTTCAAAATTCCAAAATTTAGAAAATACAAAGAAATTCATAAGAAAAGTTCGTTACGAATTCTTACGAATAAAAATTTCGTACGAATTCCAAAAATTCCAACGTTTATAAAAATTTTCAAACTCCCAAAATTTTCAAAATAAAAAAATATATAAATTGGTACGAATCCGAAATATTCGTACGGGGGTCAACATTTTTAAAATTTTTTATTTCTTTGTCTTCGAATTCGTGCGAATTTATTATTATTTTTTTAATTTTGAAAAATTGTGTACTTGTTTGAATTCTGGATAATTTTGAAACCGTTGCGGTTTCCAAACTCCGGGTTCCGTTTCCAAACTCAGGGTTGCGATTCCAAACTCTGGTTTGCGATTCCAAACTCCGGGTTATTGTTACCAAACTCCGGGTTCCCATTTCAAGAAAATCCGTGTTCTCGTTAAAACTCCAGGTTCCGGTCCCAGAACTCCGCGTTCCGGTTCCCAGACCCCGGGTTCAGGCTCCCAAACTCCGGGTACCAATCCCCAATCTCCGAGTTCCGGTTCAAAAACTCTTGGTTCAAAGTTCCGGTTCCTAAGCTCCATGTTCCGATTCCAAAACTCCGGGTTCAGGTTCCAAACGCCGGGTTACGGTTTCAAAATACTCCGGGTTCCCGTTAAATCTCCGGGTTCCGCTCCCAAAACTCCGAATTCCGGTTCCCAAACTCCGGGTTCCAGATGAAAAACTGGTTCAAATTTCCGATTCCTGAACTCCGGAATCCTGTTCGGAAAGTCTGGCTTCCTGTTCCAAACTCCGGGTTCCGGTTCCAAAACTCCGGCTTTCTGTTTCAAATTCCGGGTTCCAGTTCTAAACTCAGGGATCCGTTTCAAAAACTCCGGATTCCGGTTCCAAAGGCGGGTTACGGTCTCAAAATACTCCGGGTTCCCGTTAAAACTCAAGGTTCCGCTCCAAAACTCCGGGTTCCGGTTCCCAAACTCCGGGTTCCGATTCCCAAACACCGGGTTCCGGTTGAAATACTCCTGGTTCAAAGTTCCGGTGCCAAAACTCTGGGTTCCTTTTCCAAACTCCGGGTTCCCTTCCAAACCTCAGGGTTCCGGTTCCAAACTCCGCGTTCCGGTTACAACACTCCGGCTTCCGGTTCCAAACTCTGGGTTCCCGGTCCAAACTCCGGGTTCCGGTTCCAAACTCTGGTTTCCCGTTCCAAACTCGGGGTACCGGTTCCAAAACTCCAGGTTCCAATTCCAAACTCCGTGTTACGTTTCAAAAACTCCGGGTTCCGGTTCCAAATGCCGGGTTACGGTTTCAAAATACTCCGGGTTCTCGTTAAAAGTCCCGGTTCCGCTCCCAAAACTCCGGGTTCCGGTTGCCAAACTCAGGGTTCCGATTCCCAAACTCCGAGTTCCGGTTGAAAAACTCCTGGTTCAAAGTTCCGGTTCCTAATCTCCGGGCTCCAGTTCAAAACCTCAGTGTTCCGGTTCCAAACTCCGTGTTCCGGTTCGAAACTCCGGGTTACGCTTCCAAAACTCCGGGCTCCGGTTACAATCGCCGGATTACGGTTTCAAAATACTCCGTGTTCTCGTTAAAAATCCGCGTTCCGCTCCCAAAACTCAGCGTTCCGGTTCCCAAACTCCGGGTTACGATTCCCAAACTCCGGCTTCCGGTTGAAAAACTCCTGCTTCAAAGTTCCGGTTCCTAAACTCCGGGTTCCGGTTACAAAACTCAGGGTTCCGATTCCAAAACACCGGGTTACCTTTCCAAAACTCAGGGTTCCCGTTCCACACTCCGGGTTACGTTTCCAAAGCTCCGGATTCTGTTTCCAAAACTAAGAGTACCGGTTACAAATTCCGGGTACCAATTACCAAACTCCGTGTTCCGGTTCAGAATTTTTCAAAATTCCAAAATTTGCAAATAGAAAAGTTGGTACGAAAAATTTTCCTACAGTTTCGTAAAATTCGTACTGATTCAATATTTTTTAATATTCGAATAAATAAAAAATTAGAAAATTCGTATGCATTCAAAAAATTCGTACGAATTATTTCCAAAGAATTTGTACGGGTTCAAAATATTTAAAAATTAAGAAATTTTAAAAATTAAAAAATTCGAAAATTCGTACGAAATAAAAAATTCGTACGGAATCAAATGCCAAAATTTACAGAAAAATTCGTACGAATCCAATATTTTTCCAAATTCAGAAATTTGCAAAAATAAAAAATTGTTAAATTTGTACGAACTCGAAAAAATTCGTACGGGTTCAAAATTTTTCAAAGGTCCAAAATTAACAAATACAAAAAATTCGTACCAAAAAATTCCTGCGAATAAAAAATTCTTACGGGTTCAATATTTTTGAAAATTAAAATTTTCAAAATTAAAGAAACCGTACGAATTCAAATATTCGTACGCGTTCAAAAGTTTTTCAAATTAAAAAATTTTGAAAATTAAACAAAATAGTAATCGTACGAAACCAAAAACTCGTACGGATTCAAAACTCCTAAATTTACAGAAAAACTCGTACGAATTTTTCGAATTCGTACGAAATCAATATTTTTTCAAATTCAAAAATCTCCAAAAATAAAAAATTCTAAAATTCGTACGGATTCGAAAAAATTCGTACGGGTTCAAATTTTTCAAAATTAAAAAATTAGAACTAGGGGTTCCGGTTGAAAAACTCTTAGTTAAAATTTCCGATTCCTAAACTCCGGGTTCCGGTTCCTAAACTCCGGGTTCCGGTTCCAAAACTCCGGGTACTCTTTCCAAAACTCGGGGTTCCGGTTATAAAACTCCGGGTTCCGATTCCCAAACACCGGGTTCCGGTTGAAAAACTCCTGGTTGAAAGTTCCGGTTGTAAAACTCTAGCTTCCTGTTCCAAACTCCGGGTTCCGGTTCCAAGACTCCGGGTTGCGGTTTCAAAACTCCGGGTTCCCGTTGCAAACTCCGGGTTCCGTTTCCAAAAAACCAGGTTCCAGATCCAAACTCCGTGTCACGTTTCAAAAATTCCGGGTTCCGTTTCCAAACACCGGGTTATGGTTCCAAATACTCCGCGTTCGCGTTAAAACTCCGGGTTCCGCTCCCAAAACTCCGGGTTCTGGTTGCCAAACTCAGGGTTCCGATTCCCAAACTCCGGGTTCCGGATAAAGAACTCCTGGTTCTAAGTTCGGGTTCCTAAACTCCGGGTTCCGGTTGCAAATCCCAGGGTTCCGGTTCCAAACTCCGGGTTCCAGTTCCAACACAACGGCTTCCGGTTCAACACAAAGACTTCCGGTTCGAAACTCCGTGTTACGCTTTCAAATCTCCTGGTTCCGGTTACAAATGCCGGGGTACGATTTCAAAATACTGCGGGTTCCCCTCCCAAAACTCAGCGTTCCGGTACCCCAAACTCCGGGTTCCAGTTGAAAAACTGGTTCAAAGTTCCGGTTCTTAAACTCCGGGTTCCAGTTACAAAACTTCGGGTTACCTTGCGAAATCACAGGGTTCCGGTTCCAAATTCCGGGTTCCTGTTCCAGACTCCTGGTTTCGATTCCGGCTTCCTGTTGCAAACTCCGGGTTACGTTTCCAAAACTCCGGGTTCCGGTTCCAAACGCCAGGTCGCGGTTTCAAGATACTCCGTGTTCTCGTTCAAACTCCGCGTTCTGCTCCCAAAACTCAGCGTTTCGGTTCCCAATCTCCGGGTTACGATTCCCAAACTCCGGGTGCCGGTTGAAAAAATCCTGGTTCAAAGTTCCGGTTCCTAAACCCCGGGTTCCGGTTAAAAAACTCAGGGTTCCGATTCCAAAACTCCGGGTTACCTTTCCAAAACTCATGGTTCCAGTTCCAAACTCCGGGTTCCCGTTCCAGATCCCGGGTTTCGGTTCCAAAACTCCGGCTTCCCGTTCCAAACTCCGTGTTACGTTTCCATAACTCCGGGTTCCGGTCCCAAACGCCGGGTCGCGGTTTCAAAATATTCCGTGTTCTCGTTCAAACTCCGGGTTCCTCTCCCAAAACTCCGGGTTCCGGATCCCAAACTCCTTGTTCCGATTCTCAAACTCCGGGTTCCGTTTGAAAAACTGGTTCAAAGTTGCGGTTCCTAAACTCCGGGTTCCGGTTCCAAAACTCCGTGTTCCCTTCCAAAACTCAGGGATCCGGTTCCAAACTCCGGGTTCCGGTTACTAAACTCCGGCTTCCGCTTCCAAGCTCTGGGTTCCGGTTCCAAACTCCGGGTTCCGGTTCCAAACTCTGGGTTCCGGTCCCAAACTCCGTGTTCCGGTCCCAAACTCCGGTTTCCCGTTCCAAACTCCAGGTTCCAGTTCCAAACTCCGTGTTACGTTTCTAAAACTCAAGCTTGCGGTTCCAAACGCCGGATTACGGTTTCAAAATACTACGGGTTCTCGTTAAAACTCCGGGTTCCGCTCCCAAAACTCCGGGTTCCGGTTGCGAAACTCCGGATTTCGATTCCCTAACTCCGGGTTCCGGTTGAAAAACTCCTGGTTCAAAGTTCCGGTTCCTAATCTCCGGGCTCCGGTTGAAAACCTCAGTGTTCCGGTTCCAAAACAACGGATTCCGGTTCGAAACTTCGGGTTACGCTTCCAAAACTCCGGGTTCCGGTTACAAACGCCGGGTTACGGTTTCAAAATACTCCGGGTTCTCGTTAAAAATCCGGGTTCCACTCCCAAAACTCAGTTTTCCGGTTCCCAAACTCCGGGTTCCGATTCACAAACTCCAGGTTCCCGTTGAAAACCTGGTTCAAAGTTGCGGTTCCTAAACTCCGGGTTCCGATTCCAAAGCTCTGGGTTACCTTTCCAAAACCCGGTTCCGGTTTTAAGCTCCGGGTTCCCGTCCCAAACTCTGGGTTTCAATTCCAAAACTCCGGCTTCCGGTTCTAAACTCCGGGTTACGTTTCAATAACTCCGGGATCCGGTTCGAAACGCCGGGTCACGGTTTCAAAATACTCCGTGTTCTCGTTCAAACTCCGGGTTCCTCTCCCAAAACTCCACGTTCCGGTTCCCAAAGTCCTTGTTCCGATTCCCAATCTCCGGGTTCGGTTTGAAAAACTGGTTCAAAGTTCCGGTTCCTAAATTCCGGGTTCCGGTTCCGAAACTCCGGGTTCCGGTTCCAAAAGCCGGGTTACGGTTCCAAATACTCTGGGTTCTCGTTAAAATTCCGGTTCCGCTCCCTAATGTCCGGGTTCTGGTTGCCAAACTCCGGCTTCCAATTCCCAAACTCCGGGTTCCGGTTGAAGAACTCCTGGTTCAAAGTTCCGGTTCCTAAACTCTGGGTTCCGGTTCCAAAAGTCAGGGTTCCGATGCCAGACTCCGTGTTCCGGTTCCAAAGCAATGGCTTCCGGTTCGATACTCCGGGTTACGCTTCCAAAACTTCGGGTTCCGGTTACAAACTTCTGGTTACGGTTTAAAACTACTGCGGGTTCCGCTCCCAAAACTCAGCGTTCCGGATCCCAAACTCCGGGTTGCGGTTGAAAAACTGGTTCAAAGTTCCGCTTCCTAAACTCCGGGTTCCGGTTACAAAACTCCGCGTTCCGATTCCAAAAATTCCGGGTTACCTTTCCAAAACTCAGGGTTCCGGCTCCAAACTCGGGGTTACCGTTCCAGACTACGTGTTTCGGTTCCAAAACTCCGGCTTCCGGTTCCCAACTCCGGGTTACTTTTCCAAAACTACGGGTTCCGGTTCCATACGCCGGGTCACTGTTTCAAAATACTCCGTTTTCTCGTTCAAACTCCGGGTTCCTCTCCCAAAACTCTGGATTCCCGTTCTCAAACTCCGTGATACGAATCCCAAACTCCGGGTTTTATTTTAAAAACTCCTGGTTCAAAGTTCCGCTTCCTAAACTCCGGGTTCCAGTTTCAAAACTCAGGCTTTCGTTTCAAAACTCCGGGTTCCAGTTTCAAACCTCCGGCTTCCGATTCCAAACTCCGGGTTCTTGTTCCAAACTCCCGGTTCCGGTTCCAAAACTTCGGCTTACGGATCAAAACTCCGGGTTACGTTTCCAAAACTCCCGATTACGTTTTAAAAATACTCCGGGTTCTCGTTAAAACTCCGGGATCCGCTCCCAAAACTCCGGGTTCCCTTTCCAAAACTCAGGTTTCCCGTTCCACACTCCGGGTTCCGTTTCCAAAACTCCGGGTTCCGGTTCCAAAACTCAGAATTCGTACGGGTTCAGAATTTTTCCAAATTAAAAAAATTAGAAAATTCGTGCGAAATCGAAAATTCGTACGTATTCAAAATTCCAAAAATCACACAAAATTCGTACGAATTCGAAAAAATTCGTACGGGTTCAATATTTTTCCAAGTTCT